>NC_080720.1:15465851-15765851 GCF_019097595.1 Hemibagrus wyckioides | reverse complement strand
TACACACTAAGGATTCAGTCTAAATCTCTGCTTGGAGGAAATGTAGCACACAGAAACAAATCTTTTTAAACAATAAAAACAAGTTCTAGTTTAAGTATTTCAGGGAGAGCTAAGTCTTCACCTGTTTTGACCTCTAGGGGAAGTTCATTCCACTATATACTCTAGGTGCCAGAAGAGAAAAGAGTCTTGATGCAAGCATACCTTGTACCCTGAGAGATTTGAGTAGTGCTGGAAGATCTGAGGGAGCGAGATGCAGTGCAGAGAGTGTTGAGAGTTTTAAGGTAAGAGGGTGATGGTCTGCTTTTGGCTGTGTAAGCAAGCATCAGTGTTTGAAATCTGATTCAGCCACATACTGGGAGCCAATGGAGGGAGCACAGCACGGAGGTATAGCTTATGTAGCTGACACATTAGTAACACTAAAATCCAACACACTATATTGCCAAAAGTTTTGGGACACCCCTCCAAATCAGTGAATTCAGATATTTCAATCACTTCCATGGCCACAGGTGTATAAAATCAAGCACCTGGACATGCAGACTGCTTCTACAAATATTTGTGAAAGAATGGGTCGCTCTCAGGAGCTCAGTGAATTCAAGTCTGGTACTGTGATAGGTTGCCACCTGTGTAGTAATTCCATTCGTGAAATTTCCTTACTACTAAATATTCCACCGTCAACTGTTAGTGGTATTATAACAAAGTGGAAGCAATCAGGAATGACAGAAACTCAGCCACAAAGTGGTAGGCCACGTAAAATCACAGAGCGGGGTCAGCGCATGCTGAGGAGCACAGTGTGCAGAAGTCAACAACTATATAAGACTGATAGATTAAATAGAAAGCCCTATACACAGCAAAACTAAATCAAGCAGGGATCACTTACTGCCGGCTGCTTTTCGTACAATTTGTAACCAGTTTGTGTGCTGAACATTTTTTAATGTTTCAGGCGTGTTCAAAAATAGTGCTGGATAATAAATCACACATTGTTATCACACAGTTTTAATGACTCATTTCAGTCACCATCTTACAAAACCAGCATTCAGGTGTAGGATGCGATGAGGTGCAACGTGCACTGCCACAGTAAACAGGCTACAGGACTACAGGCAGGAAAATATACAATAGTTTTTGCAACTATGTACATACATGGAAAAATAACCTTTTCATGAACACTGTATGACAGCATTTTGTGGAGACGATCCACTTTTCTACATGTAATATTCGATGGAGTATTACTGTGCTCTGGCCTTCCAGGGAGATTTCTACTGGAAGTCTTTTTAGTAACTGATAAGCAGAACCTGGTTTTAAAAGCATCTTAAGTGTTAGTGTGTGTGCATTAAATTATGCTCAGTTTACCATCTCGGTACTTATTCTTGAGAATGCAGGTATTGTGCATTGAGCAAAGGCATGAAATTCATTCATTCATTCAGAACATACTGAAAAAAAAAACAAAAAAAACCAAAAACATATAACTCTGGCTACTTTTCAATTTCTGAACATAAAAGATCTGGTATTGCCATCACCCATTAATAAATCATTCTTATTTCGATGTAAAATATGCAGTGCATGTTATAAGACTCTGGAGTTTCACTGTTAAATACAAAAAGTTTTAAAACTCAAATATATATATTTTTTGTTGTTAAAGCCATAGAAATACCAAAGATGGACCAAAAAAAAAAACCCAACCCTGAAATGATTACTTATCTGATTTGTTTCTTAAATGGAAAAATGGAATGATAATGGATCAGGGTAAAATATAAGTAGCATAATCACTAAAATAAATAAAAATAGAAGTGAACACAGAAGCGAGCACGGAAACAGTGGATCCAAGCACAGATTAGCACGATATAGCTAAATGTGTCTATTTCCATGATTTAAAAGAAAAGAAAAAGAAAGAAAAACTCACAACTCAGTGCACAGTATTTTGCAATACCTGTTCTGCAGCTCGTCATTCAGCTGAGCTCAATACCTACCAAGCCGTCTGAGCTCCTGACTACTCCTTCAGTTATACTCTAGGTGTTGCGCAGGCATCGTAATGCACTGAAATTATACAGGAGTATTTAAAAAGCACTAGTGAAAAAAAAAAAGAAAGACGAATTGTGATATACTAAGCTGTCATGCAAGCTGAGTTCAAATCCAAAGCCTATTCATTGCGTTAAAGGGAATGCAGTTCACTGGGTGAGAGTCAGTCATTAATTGGTCAAATTTGGCCAGTTCTTTTATTCTCCCGTCCTTCCTGTTCCCTCCTCTAGGCATTGATGGCTCTCCATCGGTCACTGTCAATGCTGTTGATGCTGTGTCCAGTTCCAAAGGGGCCAGACACTACGTCATCCAGATAAGCCCCTGAAGTGTCTATCTGTGTGCTGGAGTAGGAACTGTGCTCCAGGTCCTTCCTGCTGCCCAGACCGGCGGAGGAAGTGTGAGGCAGGTGCACATCAGGCTCGTCTGGCTCATCTATCTGAGACTTGTAGGAGAACAAAATCTTGGGCTCTGATCTGAAGTCGGGGCGGACATTTGGAAGGAAAAAGGAAGAGAACAAATGCAATATTAAAATAATGCAATGTTGATCTGTTATAGTTGTAGATTAGACATGCTGCTTAGAGTGATATTTAAATATATTTTGTTTAGATACACTATATTGGCAAAAGTTTTGGGACACCCCTCCAACTCATTGAATACAGGTGTTGTTTTTCAGGGGTTGGGCTCGGCCCCTTAGTTCCATTTAAAGGAACTCTTAATGCTTCAGCATACCAAGACATTTTGGACAATTTCATGCTACCAACTTTGTGGGAACACTTTGGGGATGACCCCTTCCTGACATGACTTCACACCAGTGCACAAAGCAAGCTCCATAAAGACATGGATGAGAGAGTTTGGTGTGGAGGAACTTGATTGGCCTGCACAGAGTCCTGACCTCAACCCGATAGAACACCTTTGGGATGAATTAGAGCGGCGACTGCGAGCCAGGCCAAAACTGGGACGTCTGCCTTTACATGCACATGAATTTAATATACAGCTAACAGCTGTTTATGGGAATTGTTGACCATTCCTCTAGAAGCGCATTTGTGAGGTCAGGCACAGATGTTGGATGAGAAGGTCTGGCTTTAATTCATCCCAAAGGTGTTCTATTGGGTTGAGGTCAGGACTGCATGTCTTTATGGGCCTTGCTTTGTGAAATTGTCTAAAATGTTTTGGTATGCTGAAGCATTAAGATTTCCTTTCACTGGAACTAAGGAGTCAAGCACAACCCCTGAATCCAATGATTTGAAGTGGTGTCCCAAAACCTTTGGCAATATAGTGTATATAAATAGCACAATATTTAAAACACAAATTTCAGTTTGAATTATACAATGGGTGCAAGGTTTTGTACTAACATTATTGACACATTAGCAGAGTCAATTAAAAGTACTAGCTATGTACACTCACCAGAAGCACCAATGATTATACTTCCTTTAGAGTTTTTTTGTTTGTTTGTCTTTAAAGAAGTTGTATCTGCCACATTATTCTTTATTTGCACATATCTGAGAAACTCTCAATTCAAACTGAGACTGCATTGTCCTGCTGAAAATGCAGCTTCATTTCACACACGTATATATTTTAACGGTTGCTTGTCACTTTGTCTGTGGCTAGTGTGAATGTAGTGATGTGATAAAACATACATGTTGTTCTTTAGATTCCTGGCTGAACCAGGAACTTTGTGAATGAAAGGAAAGCCCTTAGCATTGGTAGATAAAGCCAGTTTAATTTAGTCCAATGGACAATTACTGGACAATGGATTATGTTAATAAGTTGACAGTAGCTCTGAAACTACCTGAAGATTTAGAAAGGAATGCTAAAGGACTAAAGGCAGAGTAAATGTTATTTAAAAGAAATGATATAGTCCTGCTGGATCACGGCTTGATCTCGGACATACCCTCTGATGCACACACTGAGTAAATGCATCTTACTTACCCAAATAATCCTTTGAGGAACGTTACGTAGATGAGAGGAGCAAACATGGAGAAATAGAGGAATGTAGTGACATCAACACAACTGCGAACAAACACATGCTTAAGTCAGAACTGAAAAAATCCCAAACCTCAACTAATTTAGTGTTGGTTAGTGAAATAGTTCTTACCACAGGCCTTCTATGATATCAGCACAGAGCAGAGCACTACCCAGACCCTGCACCATATTCAGCACTGCCAGAATGGCAGCATACAAGTAAAAACTCCTCTTAGCTACAGAGAGAGAGAGAGAGAGAGAGAGAGAGAGATGAGACAGATTAATAAATACTTTATCATCTTGGTTATTAGTTATTAAAGTGTAATGATCAGTGTTATGGATAAAGGGTGAAGAAAGAATGAAAGCTTCACTCACATGGTAATGATATTCTTTCTCTGATGGGGGTTTTGGGCAGAATAACGATCAGGGAATAAACCTGCAGAAAAAACATGCAACACAAAATACCATCATTTTCAGCCCTAAAATCTGCCTAAGAAATGAAACACTCTGTAGCACTCCCATGCCAGGTTTATCTTTCTTTCGTTCATTTATTTTCTTTCTTTCTTTCCTTATTTCCTTTTTATCTTTCATTTGTTCTTTCTTTTATTCATTCATTTGTTATTTTCCTTCTTTCTAGTGTTTGTTCTTTCGTTCGTTCTGTCATTCATTCTTTCTTTCCTTTCATTCGTTTGTTCTTTCATTCGTTAATTCTTGCTTTCTATTGTTTGTTCTTTCGTTTGTTTGTTCATTCTTTCTTTCTTCCGTTCGTTCTTTCTGTCATTCATTCTTTCTTCAGTTCTTTCATTCTTCCTTTCGTTTGTTTTTTCTTAATTTCATTCTGCCTTTCCTTGAATATCCCATTCGTTCGTTCTTTCTTTCTTTCGTTCATTTCTTCCATCCATCCATTCCTTTCTTTCGCTTGTTCTGTCAGCCTTTCCTTAATTTGTTTCTTTAGCTTGTTCATTCTTTCGTTCCTTCTTTCTTTGATTCTGCCTTTTCTTGATTCTTTCATTCATTTGTTCGTTCTCTCTGTTTTTCTTCCTTTCGTTCTGGCTTTCCTTGATTCTTTCATTTGTTAATTCTTTCTTTCCTTTGTTTGCTCTTTCTTTTGTTCATTTTGTTCATTCTTTTTTTCGTCCGTTCTTTTGTTCTTTCATTTGCTCTTGCTTTCTTTCATTCATTCTTTCTTTTGTTCTTTCTTTTTTTCATTAATTTGTTCATTCTTTCCTTCTTTCGTTCATTCTGTCTTTCCTTGATTCTTTCATTGATTCATTCTTTTTTTCTTCTGTTCATTCGTTTGTTCTTTCTTTACTTGATTCTTTCATTTATCCCTTTGTTCTTCTTTCCTTCCTTCCCTCCCCCTTTCCCCTAAGTGTTGCTGTGGCATGGTACTGTACGTGACTACAGGCTGGATGTTGTTTACAACCTTGTTTCCCACTAATGGAAAAAAGATTAGACTTATTTCACCTTGCTGTATAAATCACAGCATCTGAAGAAGGCCTAGGACAAAAAGTGCTTTGTAGTACACTGGTGTTGTTGGTGTTACACTACAACCCTGAGGTTATCATTTTTCCAATAAAAGCACATGCTAAAAAGAGTTGTTCCTCTCATACCACAGCAGTTTCCCAAACAGCTGATGACAGAAGTTTCATCTATTTGTGGTTGTGTTTAGTGCTGAGGAATTTCTGAATAAGGTCCTTTTATAACCTACATTACTCATAGCATCAGCTTCTTTTTTCTCTCTTCTGAAGTTAATAATAAACAATAGCGCAGTTTGTGCTGTTACAGAGGAACCTCATAGCCCTCTTTCCTGAAGAGCTTTCTGTCAGAAAACATCTGAATGTTGACATTGTAGACTTGGAAAAAGCCAAGAACTGAGATCATTATCTCCATATCATTCATTACACAGGTTCTTTAAATCTGTTAATCTGGAGCATCCTCCATAGAGTCTATGTGTAACATCTTACTAGCTTCAAATGAGAATCTCACATCATGCAATCTCACACAATCTCTTTCAATCTCAGTCACACAATCTTTTAGTTAGCCCAAGCTGTAATCTGTTACCAGGAAGAAGAAGCAGGAGCTGGCCAACCAGAAATGTCGTCCTCCGTGACCGTAGATATTGAAATCATCGGCTGAGAGATGCTGATCTGGGTACAGAATCTCCAGTGTTCCCTGTTAAGCATGCATACGTTTATTCAACAAATATACATTTTTATAAATGGCTGATAACATCTTCCTCATGTCCTCATGCTTACCTGTGTAATAGAGTAAGCCAGTGCTAACACTGCAGTTATGGCCAACACCCTTTTGATGCTCGATTTGCTTTCCAAATGACCTGCCGCAATAAAGCACAAGATACGTCATCAGTCTATAGTCAGTTACACAACCAAAATGTTTTCATTTAACAAAAAACAAAGCCTAAGGAAAGAGTTACTGAAAACTTGAAATCTCAAACACAGATTCAGCCACGTGACTATAAACCCCACCCCACCCCACCCCCAGTTTTCCCAGCCTACCAAAAGCAAGTCCTAATATGACCACGCTGAGCTCGATGGTCAACAGGAAGAAGCGTGTGATCTCCCACAGCACCTGGAGACAGTATACAAGTCTTATCAGATTTTATTACTATACAAACAGCAATAAAAAAACAAAGCATAGCCAAATCTCAGGTGTGGAAAGTTTTAGACTCTAGCAAAGAGAAGTGAAAGTAAAAAAAAAAAAAGGATGTGTTCTTTAATTAGCATTACATGAGTCGAAAAATGGCTTTGGGCTAGAAACAGCATGTTGGATTTCCCCTTTAGCTTAACAATGTGATTAGTGTGACAGCACGTGTTTTTTAAGTACACGTTACTACACATCTTCTATCAGGATCGCAGTAATGTTATAAACAGCATATAGAACCATAAGCAGAGAAATAGCTTTTAGCAGAGGCACACGCATTTGTGCAGTTATTTAATCAGCCAGTCGTGTGTCAGTGCATGAAATCATGCAGATATGGCCCAGAAGCTTTGTGTAATGTTCGTATCAACCAGCAATCTGGGGATAAAAATATGATCTCAGTCATTTTGATTGTTGATTCCAGATGGGCTGGTTTGAGTATTTCTGGAAAACTGCCTGGAGATCTCCTGGGATTTTCACACACAAAAGTCCCTGGAGTTTACTCAGAATTGGGCAATAAAGAAAAAACATCCAGTGAGCAGCAGCTCTGCAGAAGGAAACACCTTGTTAATGGGAAAAATCTACAGAGAACGGGCCAGACTGTCTTTCAAGTATCAGCTTCTACTACAGAAGATTACTGTGTCATTGTGTTCGGGAGAAAAGTGACTCGAGCTAGTGTTTTTGCAAAATAATGGTTGTCTGACTTGCTTGCCAGTGTTTGACATCTCAGCACTATTTCTAGTTGTCAGTCACAGACCATTAGTTACAGTGTAGTTCACATGGGAATGGAAAATGTGACTAAACAGTGACACGATCATGGATTACTGACCACTCTGTCCAGTGTAAAAGCGCTATAAGTGTTAATTACAGCAATACACATCAGCATAAATGTCTGATTTGATCCATCTTAAGAGCCGTGTCGCTGTAGTTTTGAAATGAGCTTCTACAGAGGCGTGTGCTGTGTGTTTCCCGGAGAAAGCCGAGTCCCTGCTGAGGAGATGTGTGTGTTTTCTTTACCTTGTCAATGATGATAGCTGCACTGGATGCACTCACAGTCATGGAGACAATAGCTCGAGTGATTCCGACAACTGCCACTACAAACACCTACACGGAAAAGTACGAGACAGTCAGGTAATAAACAGAATAAAAGACTCAGGCTGTCATTTTGACAGTAGGAACATGTCAGAGCTTAGCTTATACTTCCCCTAAATGTTAAAATGTCCTCAGAATAGTCCTGCAGGTAAAACAGATCAGCTCACCAGAATGTAAAACGTGATGAAGATAGGGCTGGAGGTAAGGCGGATCTTGGCACGAGCTGATGGAAGCTTCCACATCAGAAACACGAGGAAGGCTACATTTGGCACCAGGAGCAACAGGTCCCAAAAGCGCACCCTGAGGCAAGATTAAGCAGCAGAGGCCTTAATTTCATTAAAACTGAATGAGTACTAGAACGTATATACAAAAACAGATTAAAGGAAAACTCCACTCTGAATGTGTTGGTCTGTCCTGGGTTTCTAACACAGAAAGGAAAATAAAATCAATCATTTAAAACATAAGTTCATGTTTTGGTGTCAGCTCCTAAAAATAAAAGGAAAAGACCTTGAACTAAAGGATTAAAGTGCTGCTGCATCACTATCTGAAAGGAGAGATGAAGCAAGATGACTGACATGTTGATGAAATTAGTTTAATCTAAAAGTCAACACAGAATTTCTTTACACAAATCATGAATGCAACTGAATGTCACACAGTATGGAAATTCCAATATCAGTAACAAATCATTCATAGATCAGATAACACAAGCAAAACTGAAAGTCTATCTTTCAATCACAATGGGAACTTCTCAAAAAACAGCGACCTTTCCAGTGAAAGACACAGAAATGGGAAGTAAAACCTTACCATAAAATTCACAAACACTAATAAAATACACACTGCACTTCATTTGCCTCGACATCGGCAATAAAACAGTCATAGTTAGACCTTTAAACTACCATACGGTTTATGTAATATGGAATTAGATTTGGTGAAACAGAAAACTGTTTCCGTATGTAAACATAAAGACAGATTTCTAATAATAATAACAATCGTACTCCGTGTAGATGATATTGATGTGACATTCATGTAAGACTGCAACAATTAACTGACCAGAATCCCTGCAGTGACAGCGACAGCAATCACACATTTAACCACAGTTTCCAATCATCTAAGAGCTTACACTGAGCACAGATGTGACCCCAGGGTTTATTACAGCTGTGGAAGGACAAACATACCTGGAGGAGCCGATATCCTCGTAAAGCACCCGCAGGCAGCTGTGTGGTTGGCTGATGTTGGCTTGAGATGGCCACGTGGGCAGAACTGATGTGTTGTTTATAGGCAGAGGCAGCGTGCTATTACCGCGCTGCGCAACCCAGCTCACTGTCTCCGACACTTCGTCCAGCATCCTGCATTCACACACTAAACACACGTTTAATCACACATTGTACATGGAAGTCCATGCGAGTTAACAATCAAAGTGCTTCCCTGCCTTGTGTCCAGTGTTCCAGGCATAAACGTGGCTATTGATTGAATAAATAAAATAAAATAAAATACTAGCTACCTAGTATAGGTTTGTCAGGCTGCACATGCACATGAGACAGTGTTAGCTGCGCAAAAAGACAACAAACTTAGCTAGCTAACATGACTTGTGTAACACAGATGAAAAGATAACAGCTGGATATATGACAGTGCTGTTGGATGCTTGGATCTAATTTGGTCTGAAGAAGTTGATTAGGCTCTGACAGCACTTCGGAAAGTTTATATTATTTGCACTCATCCGATCGTTATCATTTCTATAATAGTAACATGGACTTTCATGGCAGATGCTCCACATAAATGCATTTTTTTTAAAATGTGTGTACTTATTGACACAGTGCAGTTTTCTGTGAATTGATTATTTAGCATTCTTGGGTGGAGTCTCCACTGCTTCTTTTTACCTGAGTTCTTAAAAATCCTAGTATTCTATAAAATATTTGTGGTGCCATGACCAAAGATGACGACTTCCTATTTTATTCTAATAAAACATCATATATGCTGCCTATTTAGTTAGGATATAAAACTCTACTCTACTGATTTTTTTACCAAAGTTTAATTATAATAAAACTCTATTCAAAGTTCTTCAATGTTTCAGCATACCAAGACATTTTGGACAATATCATGCTCCCAACTTTGTGGGAACAGTTTGGGGATGACCCCTTCTTGTTCCAACATGACTGCGCAATAGCGCACAAAGCAAGGTCCATAAAGACATGGATGAACGAGTTTGGTGTGGACGAACTTCACAGACTTCTAACCTCAACCTTACAGAACTCCTTAGGGATGAATTACAGCACAGACTGCGAGCCAGGCCAAAACTGGGATGCCTGCCTTCACATGCACATGAATTTAATATGGAGTTGGCCCGCCCTTTGCAGCTATCACTGCTTCAACTCTTCTGGGAAGGCTTTCCACAAGGTTTAGGAGAGTGTTTATGGGAATTTTTGACCGTTCCTCTCTAGAAGTGCATTTGTGAAGTCAGGCACTGATGTTGGACGAGAAGGTCTGTCTCACAGTCTCCACTCTAATTCATCCCAAAAGTGTTCTATCAGGTTGAGGTGCAGACCAGTCACGTTCCTCCACATCCATGTCTTTATGGACCTTGCTTTGTGCACTGGTGTACAGTCATGTTGGAACAGGAAGGGGTCATCCCCAAACTGTTCCCACAAAGTTGGGAGCATGAAATTGTCCAAAATGTCTTGGTATGCTGAAACATTAAGAGTTCCTTTCACTGGAACTAAGGGGCCGAACCCAGCCTCTGAAAAACAAACACCTGAATTCAACGATTTGGAGGGGTGTCCCAAAACTTTTGGCAATATAGTGTAGCATTCCATTCTGATAATACTTCTATTCAAAGTCTTCAGTAAAATCTTCCATCCTCATGATCAGTAAATGACCACAACGATTCAACAAACATGTAAACGTGTTCGTGACGTCATCTGGTGACGTCCAACAGCTTTCATAAAGGTGCATTAAGAAAAACTCGAGCTTCACCCAATCGTGTTTTAGGAAATAAAATCAAATTAGAAAACACAAGGAATGTAAAATACAAAACGGAAAAGAAATACTAATGGACATTGGCTATATCTTGTGAAACTCAGTTCCAGTATAACTCACGCTACGTTACTTCAGATCATAGTTCATGCCATGGAGATAAAACTATTGAGTTCCCCCTTTACCTTTAGCTCTTTGGCTAATATTGCATAACTGTCAGTTTACTCCCAGGTTTATTGATGACCTTCGAAGATTGAACTAAAATAAACTGCATAAATGTCAGTGTTGGCACTGTTAGCTGTCTAGGAAAGTTAAAGTTTCTGTTTCTAGCCGAAAAACTCGTGATGTTTACATAATAGTGAGTAATGCAGCTATCGTTAGCTTGTGCTAAAAACTCACCACAACAATCAACACCGGTCACTTGGTATAGCAGCAAAATGGAAGGAAAATACCTCGTGGAATATCACAACATTAGAGTTTTCATCTGTCTGTGTCTATTCCTCACCAGCTGTGTATTTAACTAAGCTAAATATCCAAGCTAACCAGTTCCCAACTTGTATATTTACTGCTAAATGCTGTACAGCTAGTAGCGTAGTAAGCTATGCTAATTATTAGCCGCTACTCTGGGAAGAATCTGACTTACCTTAGCTTGAATTGATTTAAGATCAGGAAAATATGTATTGCACAGAACCAGTGGTGTTGTAAACAAGCAACATAGCAGCCTTTCTTCCTTCTGTGCTGGTGGTTACAGCTGATACCAACAGCAGCACGATAACCGACATGAACAGGTACCTCTCTGTGTGTGTGTGTGTGTGTGTGTGTGTTAGCCAACGTAGCACTGAGAAGAACTGACAGCAGAGGGTTGCCAGATATGCAAAAATACAACAAAAGCCTCTAGACTTGTGTTTATTACAGCAGCAGATATAAGTACGTTAGAAGAGCTAAAATCCCCTGTCATTCAGAGATAAAAATAATACATCAGCACAATATTTCAGTTTTACTTTCAATATTAATTATATTATTCTCCAATTATATGTTGTTAACAATTGTAAACTAAAGTCCCCATGAAATCAAAAGTGATGTTTTAAAGCTATTTTTATTTATTTTTTCATTTTCTGGATGTGCTTAACTAATCTCTAATTGTCCCCATGCCAATAAATAAATAAATAAATAAACATTTTTTAATTACCTTTTTTACAGGAAATTATTTTAATAATTAATTAATTTAAATTAATTTTTTATAGGAAAGTGTGAAAATAAAATCTTGATGATTCATCCTGTACTTGTCCAGTTTGCATCCAATTAGATGCTCCTTAGCACACATTTGTCCTGCCCCTCTACAGTCACAGCAAATGAACATCAATATAGGTTGTAAATATAGTTCATGGTTGTACCTGATATTCTCTTTCCAAACAACCCACTGTGCCTTGAAAAGGTGATCGGAGATTGCATGTTTTTGTGTCTGCATTCTTTTCCCCAGGACCAAAATCTTGATCCTGGCTCAAACAGGTAAGATTGTTCGTGACCTGCACTAACTGTGATGATTTCTTCCAAAGCAGGTGTAATGTTCTTACTGCTGCAGGCCGGTAACAAAGGACCTATAGCCTGGGACCAAGCAAATGCATAGTGGTCACTTTGCTCAAGGATACTGAACATGACAAAGATACACTGGGCAAATTAGTGTTCATTCAAGCTTCATTTACACTAGTAGCTAATATCATCAATGCTATTAGTTATTGTGGAAATTAGTCAAGTCCTACTACATGCTCCATTCCTGACCTCCAATTTCAAAAGAAATATGGTAACAATCAGAATCTAATCACAGCTCTCAAGCTGTCTCACGGGCACATTATTTTAGATTTCTGGGGAACCAAGAGCACTACAAGTGGTTATAAGAACAAAATGGTATGAAACTGTACTGATTTATTTCTTGCCAGACTGTTGATTGATTCAGCCTATCAGTGATGATTATGTCCGGGGATTACACTGAAATTGCCTGCTTTAGTTGGGCTGAATTTTTCAGCTCGCCTCACTGACACCTCTGTAATACATCATTTTACAGTTACAGGTGTAATAAATGTAATCAATGTCTAGTATTTACTTTACTATCCTTTTCCCCTCAAAATGCCTTTGGAGGAGAATCTAAAATAGATAGACTAAGCGCTTTGTTCAGTCTAATTACAAACCTCAAACAAATCTTCAACTCTTCTGGGAAGGCTTTCCACAAGGTTTAGGAGTGTGTTTATGGGACTTTTTGACCATTCCTCTCTAGAAGCACATTTCTGAGGTCAGGCACTGATGTTGGACGAGAAGGCCTGGCTTATCCGCTCTAATTCATCCCAAAGGTGTTCTATCAGGTTGAGGTCAGGACTCTGTGAAATTCCTCCACACCAAACTCGCTTATTCATGTCTTTATGGACCTTGCTTTGTGCACTGGTGTGCAGTCATGTTGGAACAGGAAGGGGTCATCCCCAAACTGTTCCCACAAAGTTGGGAGCATGAAATTGTCCAAAATCTTGGTATGCTGAAGCATTAAGAGTTCCTTTTACTGGAACTAAGGGGTCAAGGCCAACCCCTGGAAAACTAACCCTACACCATAATCCTCCCTCCACCGAACAGGAAGGGGCCATCCCCAAACTGCATATTTTTTCATTTGCAGTAAAAGTAATGAAACCAATAGAGTGTTACAGAATTGGAAATCACTCACAGGATAGGAAAGGCTCCACCAGTAACTGAAGATAAATGCAAATAAATGACTCTGAGAAAGTCATTTCTATATTAACAGCTCACATCACCTAGTATTGTACAGAAATCTTGAAATCTGCCAGAAATCTGACACACATGCAGATGCTAAATCATAATCTAATTGATAACTTTGGTCAATGCTCTAGGCAGGCTCATGACAAATATGGGGTTAAATATGTCAAGCAACAAGCAAAAGAAAGCCCTGGAATCGAAATGCAAGGTGACTTTAATGAGGATATCTAAAGCTACACAGCAATATACATGGTAAACAATATAACCTACCTACCTTACTATCATTCCTTCACCATTTCTGCTAAATAGGGAATAAAACACACACTTTTGGGATATGCCTTCAATGGAAAATAATCCACTTCAGAGTTTTAACTTCACTATGCGTCAGGCTGCATCACAGCACCCAGAAGATGCTTGACTCTGGATGCTTGTTGAAAGGAACATGACCTCCTCCATCTTCTCCAGTGTAGCTTCCCATTAGACAGAGAAGGGTTGTAGATGTATATAGCTGGATAGTTGTGGGATTGTGGAGCAGACAAATCCCGAAATGAGAATGCTTCATATTTTACCTCAATGCCACCAGAGGGCATCCTCCCTTGTAATCAGGGACTTGAGGACTCATCATTGTCATTTTCACTTCCTGTTCCCACAGTATATAGACTCATGTTGTGAATCATGTCAATTGTTACTAATCTGGTAAATGCTGTGTGATTGTTTCTGACACTTCCCTTTGTTAATCTGATGAGTTCTACAGAGCCTTACTGTGTCTCAATCTTTGCCTGCCATTTTAAACTATTCTCTGGATTTGTACTTTGGTATTATTTTTTTATCTTGACATCACTTTGTATGACCCTGACCTGTTCTGTGTTACTGAGTAGCAGATTGTGGACATTATCATCAGTTGAACTCTTGTTTGTTACTAAATATTTGCCATGAAGGCATACCTATCCCTAAAGTATTGATTTTAAATTTCTCTCTTCATGTCTTCAGAAGTGAATTATTGCCAATAATTAATCATTAATGCCAATGATTAATGTTAAATGATAACGTTGGGTCTGTCAAAGGTCGATCGGGAATGTGGCTTTCAATTGTCAAGCTTAAAAATGAAGTTAATATAGTTACGGGTTTAAAAAGTATCTTTAAAAGCTGTGCAAATGTAATTGGTAATTGAAGTTATCTATATACTAGATCCATAAAATGTATAAATAAGGTCTTACTAAGGGAACTTACTGTTATAATGCAGTAGAACTGCTCTAGCAGTGGGATCATTAAATCGCTCCAAATTTTTACAATGCTTCAGAAGCAGATGTAAAGTAATAAGGAGGATTGCTGCTCTGGACTTTCCCTTATTTTGCATAGCCATTGTGCATGTATTTATTATTTATACTATTTTTATTGCTGGAAAGTTGTAAAGGCAATAAATTTGCATGTGTGCCAGGATTCACTTAACTCTATATGCAGCTTCTTGTTATTTGTTATATTACGGTGATATACTAGTTAAATCTAAGCTATTTGGGTGATTTAATAAATAAATGATTAATTATTATATTAAATAACATATATTAATATTAATATTATAATAAAATAAATGGTGGTGGTGGCTGAAGTGGTTAAGGCTCTGGGTCATTGACCGGAAAATCAGGGGTTCAAGCCCCAGCACCGCCAAGTTGCCACTGTTGGGCCCTTGAGCAAGGCCCTTAACCCTCTTTGCTCCAGGGGTGCTGTATCATGGCTGACCCTGTGCTCTGACCCCAACCTCCAAGGCTTGGATATGCGAAGAAAGAATCTCACTGTGCTGTAATGTATATGTGACAAATAAAGGCCATTGCTTGTTTCTGTTTCTGATGGAAAGCAATGTTTGTCATGTAGAGTTAAAACAGCATTTATAGCAGATACAAATAGAAACAAATAGCTTAGACATTCCATCAGATGGTAACTGATGCGAGTGTTGATCCAGTGATTCGGTAATTCTTTAGCAACTGATTTAAGGAACTGTTTTAAAGACAGTTTAAGACATTCCTAGTCCACAAAAATTCAGATTCTAACTACTGATGGAAAAATGGTGTAGTGTAATGATACAGTGATGTGACCTTGTGAGAAATGACAAACAATTACAAATCAGGTAACATCAGTTTACATAGTCCTACTACTACAAGTACTACTACTACTACTACTACTATTAATAATAATAATAAGAAGAAGAAGAAGAAGAAGAAGAAGAAGAGGAAGAAGAAGAAGAAGAGGAGGAAGATTAAGATTTTATTTTTTGAAATTGTTTAATTGTTCCTTTCATGGCATGACACTCACCTTTTTTCTTAATTTTACAAATTCACAATAATAATTAGGAGGTTTGTGTGTGCACACAAGAACATGTGAAATTCCACAGACCCGCAGAAGCTGATGCTATGAGACGGATTTAACATTACACGCTATTACATGTTATTCGAGCTTTTGGCTGACCAGACATCATTCTCACAGCCAAATAGACAGGCTCAGTGAAGTTTACATTAAAGGTATGGAGATGAGTTTTAGCTCCAGTAACATTGCTTATGCTAGAGAATGTTACACAATTTTTGCTGAAGCTAAGGTGGATCTCCAGCTTCTGGAAAAAAGGGGTACGCTTGAGCGGGGTTTCTCTTCCTCCTTCATAGGCTCTAAGGAGATTATCGTACCACATTAGGCACCAAGCTTCACTTCTGCTTTCTAGACCACTTTCAGAACCAGAGCGGGGCAGCCCCCCATAGCACAGCCCCAGAACCCATGGACAACCTTCCGCTTGCAGAATCCAGCAGTGTTCTCCTTTGTAGAAACTTTGGGAACTCAGAGCCTGAAAGTAATTGGTGAATCTCTGTGGTCCAGCTGGATATGGTTGTTTGACAACACTGAAGGCCACAGTTTTACGATCCTCCGACAGCACCAGGCAGGGATGCAAAGTCTCACAGTCAAATGTCATCTCAGAGGGGTTGAGAATATTTCGTAAACGGCGCTGGGCAGCTCCAAGTTTGAGACGGAGGTCAGAATTGCGGTGTTCCATTTCCTCACACATGTGGCTCATGTTGATGTTTTCAGCATTTGCTCCAATTTTCTGAGTTTCTACAATCAGGCTTGTGGCATGTTTCTCAACCTCTGGAATCTGTTTACAAATTTTAGCCTGATCTTGCTCTTCCAACAAGGTGTTAACCTGTAGCTCTGTTTCCTTAAGCTGCCTATGGAGGTCTGAGAGTGTTTGAACGCTGGTCTCCCACACCTCTTCTCTAGGCCTTAACTGGGCCTCTAGAAACTCCATTCCTGCTGTACTGTAGCTCCTCAGAAGCTCCACCATCTCCTCCAGAACCATCTTCACTTCTGCCTTCAAGTCTGTGTTTACTGTCTTGACTGCTGCTTCTTTTTCCTTTGCCTTGGCCAGCAGATCATCCACAAGCTCAATCTTGGCTTGGATATCCATCATGACAGGAGTTAATCGAGATCTGTATTTGCTTAGCTCAGCAGATAAATCCATTTCAATACAATCTGAATGATCAGCAACATCTTTACCAGTGTAGTGCAGTGCTTCACATTCAGCTTCTCCCTGTGTAGAACAAGATGGCTCATCTTTTTGTTCCATCACTTCTACTTCGACCTCTCTCTGAGGTGCAACTTCAGCTGTTTCATGAACGGTTGCCTTGTAATTTCCAGTTGTATTTTCCAGTTTAAGGTTCCTCAGTGCAAATTCAGAATTCTGGTACTCTGCTCTGCAAGTTGGACAGTGATTGTCAGATAAACCTTCCTTAACGCTCTTGCTCTTCTCCATACATGTGAGGCAGAATGAATGTCCACAAGGAAGCGTTACAGGACTGGAAAAGGAGTGGAGACAAATGCAGCAGCTACACTCCTGTTCCACAGGATTCTCAGAAACGCTTGAAGCCATCTCTTTGTTGAACACTTGATCTGTACATATACAAGAAAAAAAGCTTCATTCATTTTTTTTGTAACCGTTTAATCATAGGCCAGAATGTGGTGGATCCAGCACCTAAGCAGACACACAGCAATTTACACACCCTGGATAGGATATCAGTCTATCATAGGGAGCGCAGATACAATAAACAAGCATAACATTATGACCACCTGCCTAATATTCTGTTGGTCCCTCTTTTGCTGCTAAAACAGCCCTGATCTGTCAAGGCATGGACTTCACTAGATCCCTGAAGGTGTGCTGTGTTATCTGGCTCCGAGATGTTAGCATCAGATCCTTTAAGTCCTTTAAGTTGCGAGGTCGGGCCGCCATAAGGACTTAAAGGATACTTTTGATAGATACTGACCACTACAGACCGGGTACACCCCACAAGAGCTGTAGTTTTGGAGATGCTCTGATCCAGAGCCATCACAATTTGGCCCCTTTTCAATCTCGCTCAAATCCTTACGCTTGCCCATTTTTCCTGCTTCTAACACATCAACTCTGAGGATAAAATGTTCACTTGCTGCCTAATATATCCCACCCACTAACAGGTGCCATGATGAGGAGATAATCAGGGTTATACACTTCAGCTGTGCCACCTGGTTATAATGTTATGCCTGATCGGTAGATATTCTCCCACACTTTCACACCTAGAGAAAACCAGAGAAGTGGAGGAAACTCACATGGACACAGGAAGAACATCCACAGCTCAGGATCTCAATCCATGTAAATCAGATAATGTCTGAAATTGAAGATCAGTCTAAACATTAGTGTGTTATTAATACGTGTTGAAGAAGTTGCCTGATTGTGTATATTAATAACAGATTATTCGAGTTTCTCCCATCTATTGGCTAACAGGCTACATTTTCTCACTGGCGAAAGCATTAAATAAAAGGAGGAAAACCGTTTGTGACATATATAACGGAAGATTAGAAATGATGATAAACAGCAGCTTGGTCATTTTAATAGTGTTTTTACGTGGACTTTGTTCATAAAACCGACTTCATAGCGGCTATAGAAACTTTCAAACCGTTTACTCCCTTTCATGCAGTCAGTAAGTTTCGTTTTCCTGTCCCGCTATCGGTTTGAGTACAGCTTCTCAATCTCTCCTCGCATATAGTTAAAGAAATATTCAATAACCAGTGCATGAAATTACGTTACCTGTAGTTAGTACCTTGGTTAAATCTTAAAATTCCTCGTGCTGGTTAATATTAGCATAGCATGAGTCAAGACAAAGTACATACCTGTCCTGGACTGACGTGCACACAGCACGCATTATGGGTAAGTCATCATCATTCATCTCCCTGTTTGCTATTCAGATCCGTCTACAATGTATTAAACGTGTGGAGCGTCATTAAATAAACACCGACTGCCCAGGGTCAAGAGTCCACTTCCACACTAAACGAAACCTACACTGGTCAGATCCTTATCCCTGGTGTCAAATAACAGCAAAAACACTGTCGCAAAAAAAAAAAAATTCCCAAGCTCTGGTTTAGTTTCCAAGATCCTTTCACTGCAGTACACTTCCATTCCAGCTACTGCTGGGAAAAGGGTTTGCTCAACCTGACTGGGATGTGGTATGGTCCAGATGTTTTACTGCATCTAAGAATCTTGTACATCAGATGATTCATTAAACATGTATCAATAGGGACACTGTGTAAGAGGAAGGTTAGATCTGATCCTTACTGTCACTTACACCCATCAACATTATGAGCACAGAGAGGTGAAGTGAAAAACACAGAGTATCTCCTCATCATGGCACCTGTTAGTGGGTGGGATATATTAGGCAGCAAGTGAACATTTTGTCCTCAAAGTTGATGTATTAGAAGCAGGAAAAATGGGCAAGCGTAAGGATTTGAGCGAGTTTGACAAGGGACAAATTGTGATGGCTAGACGACTGGATCAGAGCATCTCCAAAACTGCAGCTCTTGTGGGGTGTTCCCGGTCTGCAGTGGTCAGTATCTATCAAAAGTGGTCCAAGGAAGGAACAGAGGTGAACCAGCAACAGGGTCATGGGCGGTCAAGGCTCATTGATGCAGGTGGGGAGTGAAGGCTGGCCCGTGTGATCCAATCTAACAGATGTGCTACAAATTTCTGAAGAAGTTAATGCTGGTTCTGATAGAAAGGTGTCAGAATACACAGTGAATCACAGTTTGTTGTGTATGGGTCTGTTGATGGCCATGTTGATGGCCAGGTGCGTGTGTGTCACTTACCTGTGGAACACATGGCACCAGGATGCACTATAGGAAGAAGGTGGAGGCAGTCTCATGCTTTGGGCAATATTCTGTTGGAAAACCTTGGGTTCTGCCATCCATGTGATGTTACTTCGAAACGTACCACCTACCTAAGCATTGCTGCAGACCATATACACCCTTTAATGGAAACGGTATTCCCTGATGGCTGTGGCGTCTTTCAGCAGGTTCTGCTGCCAAAAAGACTATTTTGATAGAGCCATCTACTCCTGCAACTTTCACTTGGCTATCTTATTTTAGAGACATTGTCTTGCTAGAAGGCACCACTGCCAGGCTCAACGATGCAAAGAACACTATTCCAAGCTAGTCATACATTTCTGTGATGTTGTTAGATAGGTTAAAAAAGATAGACATCCTTACTTTGCTTCTCTGACTTTATTTTTATTTTTACTTTCCTCTTTCTTTTTTTACAAGTGGACAGCATCATGGCATCTATTTCACTGGACCGTGGTATGTGTTCCTGATGTGTACTAAACTGAATAAATACATAAAATCTTGATCACACAAAAAATAAAATTCCCAAGCTCTTTTTCAAAGTCACGAATCAAAAAGGGAGAGGTTAAAAACCAAAGTTGTATTTAATGTTTTTCTATGAACAAGATTTGCAGTAACACAGTCCTCCCCTGCTGTTCTCTTTTCCAGTCTGTCCAAGTGGAAAAAAAAAACCCATTCTAACAATACATAACACTTCTACAGTAAATACACATCTTATATCCACAAAGCAAACAATTCAATCATTCAAACCTGAAAGAAGAGATTCCAAACAATACATTGCACACACTACAAACATCAACAACCCCTACTCTGACTACCTCAACTGTTTAAACTGCTCCTCTGATAAGTCTCTGAGATATATGATTGTAGCTTTTGCGGAAACATGTCAGGATATAGTACATGGAGTTAAATTATTATTTACAGTGAATCCTACTGAAATGTAGTATTAGTGACATTTATAGTGCCATTTCTTGAGTCATAGTGGCATGCTGTGTTGTAGTTGGTCAGCAGATCCACTAGGTTTTAGATCTGGTTAATATCCATGAGTAAAGTAGGAAGAAATTGATATGAATTTATTCAAAAGATATTCAGAAAGAAATTGCAGTATCCCCTTGTCATAAATCTTTAAAACATACTATCTTACCTCCAATGGAATAAAAAAAATAAATACATAAATATTTATGATTAGAGCTTTAGTGCTATTGAAAAAAAACAAAAACCTTTTTTTCCCAAAACTATTTCAACAATTTTGCTGTTTTAAACATCTTTAGCATTATCTCCTTGCTGTGAGATGAGTCTGAAGCAGCACAGAAATTAGGTTCACACAGACATACAAAATTCAGCAAAATATCCAGTTTGACATGGGCCTTATGACATCCTTAAGAACTGTGTTTCTCTTAACAAGGCTCACTGCATAGAGTTAGATCTTAAAGGTGTAGTGGAAAGTAGTGAGATAGAACGACATTCACAATACCTTTCCTTAAGATGGAAAGAATAACCTTTAAGACCATAGAAACATGAAGTTTTAGATACACTGCATTTCTCAATTTTAAAATGTTGTAAAACTAATAGAATAAAAGTTGTATACAACAAAACACTGGATTTATTTGATACCAAATGATTATCTTTGGCTTTTCTAAACACATCTTTCTCTGTTTTAGCAGATGAGCCAAAACTTCTGATAACATACAGTATTTCATTTTGTACAAGTTAGTTAAAGACTGAACTGATCCAGCATACAGGTTTTATTACATTCGCGCTTTAGTGTCATAGTAAAGGTAAAGCGAAGCAGGAGAATTAATAAATACATGTGGAAGTCTAGAGTGAAGAGAGGTCCAGTTGTGCTAAGGGTTCTCTCCAGAAAGAAAAGTTACTGTATTCTGGGTAATCCAAGGACGCAGGCCGGCCTATACAGAGGAGAGGGAAGACGTGTTCTACCAGTTCACTCAAGTGAGAATACCTAGGAAAAAACAGATTCAAATTAAATAATAATAATAATAATAATAATAATAATAATAATAATAATAATAATAATAACAACAACAACAACAACAACAATCATTAATTTATTGCTGCCGCCAATCCCATAGTGTCTGCTTGTGTGTCTTTCTTACGAGGACTTGTGGCTTTTGCTGTTCTCCTGTATGAGCTCCCCTTTAGGGTTCACAGTGAAGATCCGAGTTTCAGGTACGCCAACTTTCTTATAAGCAAAGGCATCCTAAACACACACACACACAGATCTGTTATTCTTTCAGGAAAATAAAACTAGCTATAACACTGTAATGGCTTCATCTCCACTGTTGGCATGAGGCTTACATTGGTCCTGTTGCCAAAGGCAGCGTAGAATGGTTGTCTGTGTGGACTGAAAAGGTCTCTAATGTCAGTCAGGCATGCGATTTTAAAGACCTCTGGCTTCTTCTCAATTACCTCCCTGTGAAAATGTAAGTATGTTGATAACATTTATGCGCCAAACAAAATGGTGCATTAAATATTTAAATTTGTGTGCTGTTATACCTGTGTAAAGCTGAGAATAAGCTGCTGGGAGCAAGTAGTACAGGTCCTTTAGGCAGGACAATGCCTTTATCATTGACCCACTGCAGGTAGCCCTTGGTGATGTCTGCCATGCCTATGGCACGAGCTGAACAGTAGAGGAACTTGTAGCCATTCCTGAAGAAAAGACATAAAACACTTTTACTAACCTTGGTATTAATAGCACTGATGATAGTAGTAGTTTAGGCCAAAAAAACCCTACACA
Source organism: Hemibagrus wyckioides (assembly GCF_019097595.1). NCBI lineage: Eukaryota > Metazoa > Chordata > Actinopteri > Siluriformes > Bagridae > Hemibagrus > Hemibagrus wyckioides. The sequence continues at coordinate 15,743,461 of NC_080720.1, read as the reverse complement.
ATTTCCATTTGATCAAAATGTCAGCCAAGACTAGTGTTTTGATTTATAAAGATGATGCTAACCTAACTAACAAGTAAGGCAAGCATACACATGGCACATTGTCAAATTATACTGCGTTCCAAATTATTATGCAAATGATATCTTTCTCTGATTTTCCTAATTAGTCGATGCAAATGACAGGCAGTATAATTTTCAAGTCATCAACCGTTAAGGTATAATTCGAATTTTATTGATCAAACCTCCCAATGATAACAGTATTTATTTCAAAAATAAAAAACTCAAAATGCACTGTTCCAAATTATTATGCACAACAGAGTTTGAAAACATTTTATAGGTTGTAAAGAACTGAAAATGGTCATTTGTTGAATTTGCAGCATTAGGAGGTCATATTTACTGAAATCAAAAGCTATTTCAATCAAAAACATCCTAACAGGGCAAGTTACATGTTAACCTAGGACCCCTTCTTTGATATCACCTTCACAATTCTTGCATCCATTTAACTTGTGAGTTTTTGGATAGTTTCTGCTTGAATTTCTTTGCAGGATGTCAGAATAGCCTCCCAGAGCTGCTGTTCTGATGTGAACTGCCTCCCACCCTCATAAATCTTTTGCTTGTGGATGCTCCAAAGGTTCTCAATAGGGTTGAGGTCAGGGGAGGATGGTGGCCACACCATGAGTTTCTCTCCTTTTATGCCCTTAGCAGCCAATGCCACAGAGGTATTCTTTGCAGCATGAAATGGTGCATTGTCATGCATGAAGATGATTTTCCTACGGAACGCACGGTTCTTCTTTTTGTACCATGGAAGAAAGTGGGCAGTCAGAAACTCTATATACTTTGCCGAGGTCATTTTCACACCTTCTGGGACCCTAAAGGGGCCTACCAGCTCTCTCCCCATGATTCCAGCCCAAAACATGACTCCGCCACCTCCTTGCTGATGTCGCAGCCTTGTTGGGACATGGTGGCCATCCACCAACCATCCACTACTCCATCCATCTGGACCATCCAAGGTTGCATGGCACTCATCAGTAAACAAGACTGTTTGAAAATTAGTCTTCATGTATGTCTGGGCCCACTGCAACCGTTTCTGCTTGTGAGCATTGGTTAGGGGTGGCCGAATAGTAGGTTTATGCACAACTGCAAGCCTCTGGAGGATCCTACACCTTGAGGTTCGCGGGCACCACCCAGAGGCACCAGCAGTTTCAAATATCTGTTTGCTGCTTTATAATGGCATTTTAGCAGCTGCTCTCTTAATTCGATGAATTTGTCTGGCAGAAACATTCCTCATTTCCTCATTCCTCACTTCCTCATTCAGCCTTTATGTGCACAAACCCGAATCAGCCACAAATCTCTTCACAGTACGATGATCATGCTTAAGTTTTCGTGAAATATCTAATGTTTTCATACCTTGTCCAAGGCATTGCACTATTTGATGCTTTTCAGCAGCAGAGAGATCCTTTTTCTTTCCCATATTGCTTGAAACCTGTGGCCTGCTTAATAATGTGGAACGTCCTTCTTAAGTAGTTTTCCTTTAATTGGGCTCACCTGGCAAACTAATTATCACAGGTGTCTGAGATTCTAATTATCACAGGTGTCTGAGATTCTAATTATCACAGGTGTCTGAGATTCTAATTATCACAGGTGTCTGAGATTCTAATTATCACAGGTGTCTGAGATTCTAATTATCACAGGTGTCTGAGATTGATTTCAGTGAATTGAAAAACAAAAAATTAAATGTTTGACACTTAAATCCAATTTGCATAATAATTTGGAACACAGTGTACATATCAAAATCATAATAAAATGACACTATATAGCTGAAGGTATGTGGACACCTGACCATCCCACCCATGTGTGAACCTTCTCCAAACTGCTGCTCCAAAGCTGAAGGCACACACTTATATAAGATGTGTTTGCATGTTGTAGCATTAAGATTTCTCCTTACTTGTCTAATCTAAACCTGTTCCTGCATGACAAAGCCCCTATGCACACAGCATGCTCCATTAAGATATGATGTGGCAGAACTAGAGTGGCCTGACCTCAACACCACTAAACAGTTTTGGCCTTTTCGCCCAACATCAGTGCTTGACTCTGTGGCTGAATGGGAAGAGCGTAGTTCTAAAATCTAGTGGAAAGCCTTCCCAGATGTGTGATAGCACAGAAGAGTGGAAGGCCACAGCATATGATTACACAATTCTTTTTATCTTCATCATAGGTGGCATTACTGAGATTTGAGACAAGTGTGTGATGATATAAACCTGCAATTTACATAACTCTAAATAAATTCTCAAACCAGCCTGTCTGGCACCAAAAATTATCCCACAATCAAAGAGATCACATTTTTCCCCATCTCCATGGGTCTGCATCTGTATGATTTCATGCACTTCTGCAACATAAGTGTCTGATTAGACCAGGGATGTCCAATCTTATCCAGAAAGGGCCGGTGGGTACAGGTTTTCATTCCAGCCAAGCAGGAGCTACACCTGATTCCAACTGGCTAATCAACTGATCTTGGCTTTCAGTAGACTCAGGTTTGGCTTCTGCTCAGTTGGAACAAAAACCTGCACCCACACCGGCCCTTTGCAGATAAGACTGGACACCCCTGGATTAGACAATTGCATGAATGAGTAGGTGTACAGGTGTTCCTAATAAAGTGGACGATGAGTATATGCACACACAGGATTCCCTTATCTATTAGCAACATTAGCCTTTTATCTTCAGCATAAAACTAATGAAGTTTATGGATTCATTATATCATATAAGTGCATACAATTCACAGTAATCTGTACTGACTGCACATATGTGGCAGTCTATAGAGTAGCAGACTACAAGACAGTGAGTGAGTGGAAGTGTGTCTCTTACTCGTGTATTTTGTGGTAAAGTTTGGCAATGCCTTGGTGCGTCCAGTCTTTACCCAGCTGTGGCAGAATATGACCGAGTGCATCTGACCTGTCATTAACACAGATTGAACAGCATTACCTCAGAACAAGCATGTTCCCTCCATGAAATCAAAATATATATGTAACCACAAGTACAATACACATTTACTTACTTGGTGATGGTTCCATCGATATCAGAGATTATAACTTTATCATCCCAGTTCCACAGATAGATGGCAGCTTCACAACGGCAAGTGCCCTGGTACTGAGTGGTCACACTGAATACGATCTTGTTAGCCCCCTCCCTTAAATTGAGACGCTCCTAACACAGACACACACATGTATTATAATAGATTTATACACTTGCAGGCTTTTAACAAACAACTGTTGAAAATGTAACACAACAACCAACAGTCTAATGAACTAAAATAGTAAAGCAAAGGTACAGTGTACATAGAGGAACAGAGATACTTACTATCTGTTGGGAGGTTAGGCGGAGGGATTTGCGGTATATCTGATTCAGGCACTGTGCAGTGCTCGTGACTTCTGTTACACTTTCCTGCCTGTTAGGGTCAGTACCATCATCATCACTGGAGAGCTGAGTAGAGTGATTCCTGCACAAACCCGATTCAAGATAAGATCATTAAAAAGCAACCTAAAAAAGTGTAGTAAGGTGGCAGAAAATGTTTTTTGTGAATAATCACCTTATTGTAAGGCTGTGGCATTGTTACACTTAACAATTAAGATTAAAAATCCCTCAATGATTGGACAAAAATCACTCGTGTATATAAACACAAAATCTTACGTTATTGTGGGAGGTATAGGAATAGAAGATGATGCCTCAAGTTGTTGTTCTTCAGAGTCAGGTTTTGTGTTTGGCTGGAAAAAAAAGTAAAATCAACCTATGACTGAGAAACTGTAGCAATACTCTCTGTTCCTCAAAGTTGCCTTTTTTCAGCTTTGGGTAATATACTGCAACTTTTTTGTACCATGGTATTTCGACATAGTTGTGGTAAAATGTGCATTACTGTCTAAACTGTTAATAAAAGCAGAAGACGACACATACCCTATATGGCCAAAGGGTATGGGTTCATCCCCAAACTGTTGCCAAAAGAATTGAAGCATAGAATTGTATAAAATATCTTTGTATGCTGTATCATTACAATTTCCCTTCATTGGAACTAAGAGCCCTAAACATTCCAGCATGCATTCCAGCATGACAATGTGCACAGCGAGGTCCATGAAGACATGGTTTGGAAATGCTGGATTTTCACAGAGCCCTGATCTGAACTCGACTGAACAATTTTGGGATGAACCGGAATGCAGGCCTCCAAAACAGACATCAGTCCCTGACCTCACTAATGCTCTTGTGGCTGAATGAACATAAATTCCCACAGCCATGTTCCAAAATCTAGTGGCAAGCCTTCTCAGAAGAGGGCAGGATAATTATTACAGCTAAACAACTAAATCTGGAATAGGATATTCAAAAAGCACATATGGGTGTGATTAGTCAAGTGTTGACAAACCTTTGACCATATAATGTCTAATATAAATGAATTCAGTGTAGTACATCATGCCTAATTTTTATAATGCACTGACTCTGATTAGCCTTCTCAAATCGTAATACATTCATTTTTCATTCATTCATCTTCAGTAACTCCTTCATCCTGGTCAGGGACGTAGTGGATCTGAAGCACAGCCTGGGAGGAGGGCTTAAAGGTGTTTACACATCTTACATAGGGACAGAGTTCATTGCACGCTCATTCATAAGGGCTATTTAGAATAGCTAATCAAATTAGTCACATGTTTTTGAGAGGAAACCAGAGAACCCAGTGGAAATGAACCGGAACGTGGGAGAATATGCAAAACTCTGCACAGACAGTAATCTGGCAACTATAACTACTGCATCGCCATGCCAACCACACAAATTCTAATTAAAGGACAAAATATACCTGATTATTTTCCAAGTCTTTCCTTCGCCAGGAAAACCACCAGCGACCAGACTTCTTGGGCATCTTATCTTTTACCAGCTGCTCAACTGTACTCTACATGAAGATAAAAGGTTAAAGACATATTCATTTAAATATTGATCAAGAAGCAGGACCTCATGGTCTAAATAAACAATAATGGGCTTTGTACCTTTGGCAAATTCTTTTGAAAAGCTTGCATCGACAGAATCATCGGAGCAGCGGCTGCCCAGTTGTAATAACTGAAAAGAGATGAACAGAAATGGACTGCTAAATAACTGAAAGAATATATTATTTCATTTTGCTTAGCAGCAAGAGGGTTCTAAATGATAATAATAAAAAGACAACAACTGGATGCTCTGCTGGTCCAACAGCACTAACTTTGAGTTGATGCAGATGACAAGGTTAGGGTCGTCAATAATTCCAGGGTTGTTGACCAAGTCTTGATATGTGACGATGTGCTCTTCAAACTTTTCTGAAACAAAGAAAAGCACAATGAAATCCACACGTACACCGCAAAAGCTGCAAATAATAATGTCTGTTCACCAGATATTCACTGCATAAGAAGCAGGTCTGTCTACAGCGGTACCTCGATCCTTGACCACCCGTGTTCGAATTTTTAGTATTCGATTTGAATTTTCGAGTCAATTTGACCTCGGTGTATAAAAATATTTTCGGTGTACAACTGGCAGGAACGCCGGTTCTTGTTTCATACAGGATTGCAACGAATATCAACATTTCGAACAAAATTCAAACGAATGTTAATGTGAACTGCATTTTCAACACAAATTTTCAGTTTTCGAAAATATTTTTCTGTGTTCGACCCAATCTGAAAAGAACTATTGTGACACCAGGGGCGATTCTAGGATTTTCATTTAAGGGGGGCTCAGACCCCAATGAGGGTATAATAATATAAAAAATAATAAATAAATAAATAAATAAATAAAATAAAATAAAATAAAATAAAATAAAATAAAGGTTTGACTAACAGGGTAGGTAGTAAACTTATTGCAGCATTCCACTGTATTGCATAGATGTGTATAACATTTGAGTACTGAACAAGCCAAATACGAGTCTTCCTGATATCTCCCACACACACACACACACACACACACACACGTCCTCTGATCCTCGCTCTGCGATGCCACGGTCTGCGGATTGAAGAACGCGCTGAAAGACGGGGAGGAGCTGAAGTCTGCCGCCGTTTTCATATGAAATTTAAAGGGGACTGAGGCGATCACCAATTTGTGTACAGTTTATAAAGAACTGCAGCATTTTTACAGGGGCTGAGTAGCTTTCCAAGCGGTGTACCCTGGCGTGGACAGTAGAGATGAAGCAGTTTATGCACGTCATCTTTCTGAAAGCATCATCTGTGAGTGCTTGTGTTATAACCCCAAGCTATCTTTTGTGGTATAATTTCTCTAGCCATGTCTCCAAAAAAGGGAAAATCAGGCATCAATGTTGCCAAGAGGAAAGTTGTGAGATCAACCATCGAGTTGAAACAGATTAATTTGTTTTACATGATTTCCTATGGGGAAAAAGAATTCGGTTTTCAACCAAATCAGTATTCGACCAGACTTTTGGAACAAATTAAGTTCGAACACCGAGGTACCACTGTTAAGAAATAATGTTTAGAAATGAATCTTTTAATCATGAGCGTTTCCGTTTCAAATACATAGAAACGTTTTTTTTATTTCTGTCACCTTGCTATCTATATAGAAGTTTTACAGAGACGGTATTTTGATATTTTGATCTTTTAATACAGTTGCTCACTGACAGTTTGGGAAACCTTCTGAACTGGAATATCATTACACATAGCTTATTATGCTTGTTTTTTTGGGAAGTATATAGGACAGAACAGATAGGTGGACTAATATTTACAGCCAGCACTTCACTTGGTGCAAAATATCAGACTGAGACTTGGTGTTCAGTGTGCAGTATTGTAAGACTACAACGCTACACTGGAAACTCATTTTTTAATTAGTGTTCATGCTTTCTCTACCTTTTTTTATCTTCCTGGAGTATCCCTCAGTTCCACAGAGGGACATGGTAACGTCCAGAGTGTCAGTGGTAGAGTCTGAGAGATACTCAGTCCCACTGTCCACATTGGCAGTGCTTAGAGACTGAGGAGACTGTTGGCCTGACTGTGGGGACGGTATGGGTGGGACTGAACCCAGCTCAGCATCACCCTGGGAAGGAGATTCACCTTCACTGGATAGCGAGAGACAAAACCCACAATGAAAACCAATTAGAGCTACAAACAACAGTGAAATAAAACATTTTAGCACACCTATTATCTGTACATTTGTGATCTGTAATGCATTAATACTAACAATTTACATCAGGTAAAATTCTTTCTAATGATTAAATACTGTTTTATTACTCCAAATAGATTTTAGTTTTGGTGCTTGTTATATATCACCGGTACAGTATGTTCTGTATGTAATATGAGTCTTGTACTGATCTACACAGAACAAGCCATAATACCTACACATACTGTAAATACAAATATTACGTATAGTCTGTCTGTTAGTTTATCTCTAATGGCTTAGGTCATTTCTCATGATAAATCATAAGAAAATTAAAAGTCTCACCTTTTGGGAAAATAAAGTGCAACCACCTCAGGGACAAGTTTGGACAAATCGTCCAGATAGATATCTGCTGGCCCCACATGCTGACTGCGTTTGCCTGTACAATGATATGGTGAGAAGAGACATGGATGAGGAATCATGTGAGACAACTCATCAAAAAACTACAAAGAACTACAAACTCAATCGTGTGTGGCACAATCAGGGCCTGGGCTTAAAACCAACCCTTTTTCTTTTCCGAGGATTCTGCTGCTTTAGTTGACTGGTAGAAGCCAGACTTGTCCTCTAATTTAACAGATTCCACATGTTCTATAACCCCAACACTCTTTGCTTCTTGATTCGTGTGCGGAGCCACAGTAGCCTCACCCTCCTGTGCCACCTTTCCTTCCTCCTCTGCAAATCCTTCTATCAGTGCTTCAATACCACTGTCTCTCTCTACCAAAGATCCCATTTCTGCAGTAGTGTGTTGAGTCTCGGTTAAAGTACTGATTTTATTGACGGGGGTAGCTAATGCTTCCAATGGAGCCATGCTACTCGTGTCAGCTGTACCCAATACATTAACAGAGCTTGCCTGGTATTCAGAGCAAATCAAGATGGCAGGCTTTTTACTAACGTCATTAATAACACTGACTACCCTATTAGCGTTAGAAGGACTTGCAGTGTTTTCTTGATTTGCAGTTCTAGTGTCACAGTCTGTGCCACATGTGCTAACTGTGTTAGCCATGCTATCATTCAGGCCACTCAGGGCCTCCAGTTCTGAAGTGTTCTGTTGCTCAGAACCCACTGCAGGTGCAAGTGGGGAAGAAGAAGCATCTGTGTTTGGGGTAGAGTGGGAAACTCTAGGTTCTGGTCTCAATACAGTTACAGTGGTCAAGGGTTCGGAAGGGTCCATGTTGAATGAGGCCTGCCGTTGGATGGTGCGGAAGTGGGAGCGCTCAGATGGTGTAACGAGAGATGGGGGGCTGCAGAGCCACTCTGTGCTTCCTCGCTCTGCTGGACACACCTGCAGCCATAACACAGTATATCAGATAAGGGGTGATTTGCTGGGACAGAAAAAGAGATGATGTTTTCTAGGAAGAAAGCAGATCACCTTGGGAAATCCACCCCAGTTCCACTGCATCTGAGGCCCTGATGCTTCCTGAGGCTTTACCAACAACTCAGAGTCACTCTTAGGAGAGGAGGGTCGACTATAGAACAAGCTGTGAAGGAGAGTGTGAAATAGGTAGATGGAGAAATGAGAACAATATAAAGTACTGCTTCTATTCTCATTCAAGTTCACAGTTTACCCTCATATGTACACTATATTGCCAAAAGTATTCGCTCACCTGCCTTAACTCGCATATGAACTTAAGTGACATCCCATTCCTAATCCATAGGGTTCAATATGACGTCGGTCCACCCTTTGCAGCTATAACAGCTTCAACTCTTCTGGGAAGGCTGTCCACAAGGTTTAGGAGTGTGTTTATGGGAACTTTTGACCATTCTTCCAGAAGCGCATTTGTGAGGTCACACACTGATGTTGGACGAGAAGGCCTGGCTCTCAGTCTCCGCTCTAATTCATCCCAAAGGTGTTCTATCGGGTTGAGGTCAGGACTCTGTGCAGGCCAGTCAAGTTCATCCACACCAGACTCTGTCATCCATGTCTTTATGGACCTTGCTTTGTGCACTGGTGCACAGTCATGTTGGAAGAGGAAGGGGCCAGCTCCAAACTGTTCCCACAAAGTTGGGAGCATGGAATTGTCCAAAATGTCATGGTATGCTGAAGCATTCAGAGTTCCTTTCACTGGAACTAAGGGGCCAAGCCCAGCTCCTGAAAAACAACCCCACACCATAATCCCCCCTCCACCAAACTTTACACTTGGCACAATGCAGTCAGACAAGTACCGTTCTCCTGGCCACCGCCAAACCCAGACTCGTCCATCAGATTGCCAGATGGAGAAGCGCGATTCGTCACTCCAGAGAACGCGTCTCCACTGCTCTAGAGTCCAGTGGCGGCGTGCTTTACACCACTGTAGCGATTGACTCTGCAGAAAGTTGGCGACCTCTTCACACTATGTGCCTCAGCATCCGCTGACCCCGCTCCATCAGTTTACGTGGCCTACCACTTTGTGGCCGAGTTGCTGTCGTTCCCAAACACTTCCACGTTCTTATAATACAGCTGACAGTTGACTGTGGAATATTTAGGAGCGAGGAAATTTCACGACTGGATTTGTTGCACAGGTGGCATCCTATCACAGTTCCACGCTGGAATTCACTGAGCTCCTGAGAGCGACCCATTCTTTCACAAATGTTTGTAAAAACAGTCTGCATGCCTAGGTGCTTGATTTTATACACCTGTGGCCATGGAAGTGATTGGAACACCTGATTCTGATTATTTGAATGGGTGAGCGAATACTTTTGGCAATATAGTGTATATAGAGCTGCTAAGTTGAAAAAAATACACTAAACAGCATGTACAGTAGTACGCTCATTCAAAAGACATAATGCAAGGAGAGACTGTGAGAACCAATCAAGTGGATTTAGTGAAATATATGCATCGTAAATAATGAAGACTAAACATATGTTCAGATTTGTTCATTGAGTGAGAGGCTCTGTGATGCATATTATTACCTTTCATTAGGTGAACACTCTCCATCAGAATAAGGATGCAAGTTTCCTGCCTGATATCCAAGCACATCTGGTTCCTCAGACAGAGAGTAATACACAGACTTACTACAGAAACACACATGCACAAAAAAAAAAATCAATATCCGATTCATTCAGACCATACACCAACCTGAAATATTCACAGTGCAGAAGAAAAATAATTAAAACAAAATGACAATATAACTTGGATATGCGATAACTCCATATATAAAACAATCAGTTCTGGTCTAATTTGATTGGCTGAGTGGTGTTCCAAGAGTGCTTATATTTAGTATAACCACACTGAGACTGCTCACTGTGTGAATTACTCCACTTGTGTGAAAAAATCCACTTCCAAATCGGAAGTGGTTAATACCACAATGTTAGCGACACCATGAGCAGAGATGGCAAACAGTTGTTTCTATTAACTGAACTTTTGCCTTAAAATACTAACGCTCATCAGATGAAGTTGAAAAAGAAGAAGAGAACTCAGTATGATCTAAGTGACTTCTGCCTTTTTAATGAGAGAGGTCAGAGGAGAATAGCCAGACTGGTTTGAGCTCAGATCACATTCTTTCCTCGTTCTGCTGTCTGATTGTGAACTGAAGATCTTGACCAGAATCTGCATGACTGTAAGCACTGTGCTGTTGCCACATAAATGACTGACTGGAAAATTCCATGAATGAGCATGTGTTCCTTTTAAACCGACATAATCTGAGCTGTACGCTCACAACCAAAGCTTATTATAGTATTTCCCAAGCTGAATGAAAGCTCCAACCTCGCCATGAACACAGACTCCTCTTTCAGGACATCCTGTTCTGGGGTCTCTCTCTCCTCTGAGGAGGAGCTAACATCCTCATGGAGGTGTACGTCAGATCGGGTACGTTTCTTGCGCCGTTTTTTCCTCCGGGTTGACGAAGATGAGGCGGTGCTGGTGGGAGACTCGGCCACTTCTGAAATTTCTGGAACCTCCATGGGGATGGGCGAGGTGCAAAGGTGAGCTGGCACTTCTGCCTGATAGATAAACAATATATTCTAGATTAATTACAGCTTGTAGTAAATAGGATTCTTACAGTTCTGCAATTATTTTAAAACAGACTTTCTAAACACCACACTGTATGGTCACTGACACTTCCTTAATACCTCCAAGCTTTCATTCTCTTCCACAAAAAATGCTTCTCCATTGTCCCCAAGCTTCATGTGCAGGTCAACCGGCTCCCCATTGATCTCAATATCCACCTAGAAATAAACATGTATCAGATAAAAGATAAACTACACAAGCTATTTTCAGCATTTAGTTTTACTGAGTTCAATATAGAACATTAGCTTTTCTCTGACATTAGGCAGATGGCATGTTTATTTTAGGTACAGGTAGATACACTATATTGCCAAAAGTATTCGCTCACCTGCCTTGACTCGCATATGAACTTAAGTGACATCCCATTCCTAATCCATAGGGTTCAATATGACGTCGGTCCACCCTTTGCAGCTATAACAGCTTCAACTCTTCTGGGAAGGCTGTCCACAAGGTTTAGGAGTGTGTTTATGGGAATTTTTGACCATTCTTCCAGAAGTGCATTTGTGAGGTCACACACTGATGTTGGATGAGAAGGTCTGGCTCTCAGTCTCCGCTCTAATTCATCCCAAAGGTGTTCTATCGGGTTGAGGTCAGGACTCTGTGCAGGCCAGTCAAGTTCATCCACACCAGACTCTGTCATCCATGTCTTTATGGACCTTGCTTTGTGCACTGGTGCACAGTCATGTTGGAAGAGGAAGGGGCCAGCTCCAAACTGTTCCCACAAAGTTGGGAGCATGGAATTGTCCAAAATGTCTTGGTATGCTGAAGCATTCAGAGTTCCTTTCACTGGAACTAAGGGGCCAAGCCCAGCTCCTGAAAAACAACCCCACACCATAATCCCCCCTCCACCAAACTTTACACTTGGCACAATGCAGTCAGACAAGTACCGTTCTCCTGGCAACCACCAAACCCAGACTCGTCCATCAGATTGCCAGATGGAGAAGCGCGATTCGTCACTCCAGAGAACGCGTCTCCACTGCTCTAGAGTCCAGTGGCGGCGTGCTTTACACCACTGCATCCGACGCTTTGCATTGCACTTGGTGATGTATGGCTTGGATGCAGCTGCTTGGCCATGGAAACCCATTCCATGAAGCTCTCTGCGCACTGTTCTTGAGCTAATCTGAAGGCCACATGAAGTTTGGAGGTCTGTAGCGATTGACTCTGCAGAAAGTTGGTGACCTCTTCTCACTATGCACCTCAGCATACGCTGACCCCGCTCCGTCAGTTTACGTGGCCTACCACTTCGTGGCTGAGTTGCTGTCGTTCCCAAACACTTCCACGTTCTTATAATACAGCTGACAGTTGACTGTGGAATATTTAGGAGCGAGGAAATTTCACGACTGGATTTGTTGCACAGGTGGCATCCTATCACAGTTCCACGCTGGAATTCACTGAGCTCCTGAGAGCGACCCATTCTTTCACAAATGTTTGTAAAAACAGTCTGCATGCCTAGGTGCTTGATTTTATACACCTGTGGCCATGGAAGTGATTGGAACACCTGATTCTGATTATTTGGATGGGTGAGCAAATACTTTTGGCAATATAGTGTATGATAGTTTTGGGATGGTGATCTTTTAATTAGGAAAAAATAAGTAATATTAACATTAGCAAGTAACATTAAATTTTCATTCATTAGTCTCCATGCATACAAGTTGGACTGGTGTGTTCAGCAAGAATCCAGTATGCCACTAATATGAAGAACTCACACAGCACCAGAGACAGCATTTCTATGTACCAAAAGCTGACATGCCATGTCATACAAATTACATTATAATAATAAAATCAAGACAGCAGGATAAACCACAGCTTTCAAAACTTCAAGGTTACCCATAGGATATAAGGAAAATATTTCAGGAATAAAAGCAGAACAAACAGGTTTTATCCGAGGACAAATTGCAAATTTATGTAAAAGTCGGAAGATTTCGAACCCTGCCATGCTTTCACATGTGTTTACAAATATTCATGCGTTTTTATATTTAAAATAAAAAAATGGCAGCTGATGTTCAAATTTGAGGTGCTTTTTAGTGCACTACTGAATGCATCTGACCTGCGACTGAAAACCCCAACCACTTGACATGGGGTGACATGATCATTTGAGTGGTGGATATTATATATATGCCTCCTTACAATGGAGCAATTTCATAACAGATGATTTTAAATACCATAAAATACTGCAATAGAAGTTTAGTGTATTTATTTATATGGGGAAAACAGCTAGAGTATGTTTTAAATAGTTGGTAAATTACTCTCTCTCTCTCATATAGAAGCATTTTTATGAGACACACACCTTGAAATATCTTTATTTCTCATGTTTATACCAATATAGAGTTAAGTAATGGTGTACCATTATTTATAAATTTCAGATTCACTTATAAGTCTACGCCACACCATCACACTTCAATCAATGCTGCCCTGTCCCTTACCACTTTCTCCTTGGAGCGAAGAACTCCCAGTTTTCCAAAGCGCACATGGAAAGGCGAGCACTGGAGACTGTCGTCTGGCTGACGCACAACGATGACATCAATCCCACCGGTGAGTGTAGCGGGGTTTAGTCCACGATAAAGCTCCTTAACAGTTACAAAGACTGTCTCTGCCAACTGGCCAACGTAGTTCATGGTCTGGGACTGAGAAAGGGAGACAGAGACTGTCTAAATGATCCAACACAAATAAAATAAATAAAGCTAAAACAAAGAATTAGAAAGAAAATTGTACACTGGAAAAAAGGCTTGACTGTTCTACCGTATCAGTCTTCACCAATTCCCAAGCTATTTAGTGATGCTTAAGAAGCTTAACATGGAGCATGACGGTAACCTTTGGATTCAGAGTCAATGACTAATCAAGTGAGAGTCTACCACATTCCACAAACAGATCAAAGTCTGGTCTGTGATCAACAGCAGGACATCCTGATGATCTCCTGAGGTCAAGCATGGCAGAAAACAAGCATAACATTTATACTGATAAAATGGATGAGCAGCAACTTCTATTTATTGTTTCCATTTGTACTAAAAATTTCTATTTGTGCCTTTCAAAGTCAAGTCAAAAGTCAAAGTTTTCATTTTAATGACAGCTTTTTAAAAGATTATGCAAGAACTTAACGACAAGCCCTTGCCGCAATGTGGCTTTGGCCGTGTTCCACAAACGTATCACGAAAAGTATCTAGGACAAAGATGAGCAATTACGTGGAGTCACGTGACCTACACAAATGAGTAATTGATAAGAAAACATATGAGGCAATAAGGCTTGGTGTTAAATAAAATACACTGTAAAAACAAGGTATGTTGAAAAATTTGACAAAAAAATGACTAATTGGTACAAATCACTCACTCTCTCACTCACTGTCATTAACTGATTTATCTTATCAGGGACTATCCCAAGAAAGGCAGGAATACACCCTAGATGGGATGCAAGTCTGTCACAGGACACTACACACACACACTCTGATATGCACTCTTCATGCATAGAATTTATCTTAGCCAATCCACGGTTTTACTGTTATGTTTTCCAACAGTGGGAGGGGGGACCCAAGAACCCTGAGGAAACCCACAGACATATGGAGTACATGTGAATCTGAACTCTACACAGATGGGTGCAAAACCGCTTGAATGATTTTTTTTTTGTTTTGTATGGCAATGACTAAAAAATGTACTAACAACACTTAAAGCAGGGAAACGTATCTGTCATCATGCCTCAGCTCCGATGAACATGTCACAAAGTCTCCATGTATAAATACACACAGCAGAACCGTCCGAATAATTTTGGACTAATCCCAACAAAGATGCCCAAAACTGAATGATTAAATTTGCCGCTAAGCCAAAATTTTACAGTAGTTTTAAAGAGACCTCTTACCCATAGCGAGGGATGGAGATGTCCCTTCCCTACAACGTCTGATACCCTCCACACCACAGGTGCCATCCAATATTAATATTACCTTCATCCCCAAATCTGCATCACACCCTGGTCCACAGATAAACACTATCTCCCTATCTCTCTTCCCATCTCTCTGTCTGAATACAGAGTGTGTAGAGTATCTGGTTTATAAAGTGGTGATATAAATACAGGGCCTCGTTCTCTCAGCTCTCCTCTAGATCTGTGGCTTTTTGCGAGAAGGCCAATGGTACTGGTGTAACGTCAGTATGTGGAACGGACAGAACAGTGATACTGCTGATAATGACAATATGAGAGAGACCCAGCGCATTCAGCCACTATTATCCACTCTACACGCACACATACACATGCACGTACCCCCCCACACACACACGCTCTCTCTATACACTCTTTTACACAGAGCAATCACACTCTTGCTCAAACTCATTCTCTCACATTCTCTTTCTCTCTTACACACACAGACACACACACACACTTTCCTCATAAACAAAGAGAACATACATGCAAATATATGCTGGCCCAATTTTTAATCACAGATGTCTGCAGGCGTGCGCACACACACGCGCGCGCACACACACACACACACGCGCGCGCGCGCACACACACACACACACACACACACACGCTCATACACACACACACAGCTGCTGCACCTGTCATTTAGGCCAACCGTTTGTGACAGACTCAGCCATTCTTTTCACTCAGCCCAGTGTTTCTTCACAAGCAGGGTGAGGCCTGATTGCGTGAGTGCATGTGTATAATAGAGAACTAACCACGGGCATGCTGCCAAATATAATCAATAAAAAATAAGAAGAATAAACATAAATAAATAAATAAATATTCACACAGATGTGGACAATTCAAACGATCATGACTGCTCTCAAGTTCAAATCATGACTTTTTATTCAGTCTAACATGGGTTTCTTTTTACACTCTATACTAGGAGGGTCCAAACTTTTTTTTTCAACAGGGGCCAGATTATACTTCATCAAAATGCTACTATCTAGCATACTAGTGACAAACCCATACTAGATAGTAGCTCTATCTATCTATTTATCCATCAATACATCCATCCATCTATTCATCCATCCATCTATCCATCGATCCATCCATCCGTCCACTTCCTACACTGTTCACCCAATATTTAAATCAAACAAGAATAGTGTGGAAAACAAAAACCATCCTGTGTGCAGAGGGTCTGCAGGCTGAAATACCTTGATGATGAGAGAGATCAAATGAGCAATGACCAATTTATTCTAAACTGACAGGAAGTCTATCTCAAATAAGCACTCTTAACAACCATGGTGAGCAGAAAAGCATCTCAGAACACACAAAACATCAAATCTTGAGATGGATGAGCTACAACAGAGATTCTCCTCATGTCTTCCAAGAACAAGAATCTAAGGTCAAAATGGGCACAGGATCAGCTGAAGAATGGGAAAAAAATCTTCAACAATTTTCCTCTAGTCTCTCTCATCAGCAAGGCATTTCCCAGCACAGAACTGGCAATCGCTCAGTGTTTTTTGTTCCATTCTTGTGTAAAGTCTTGTGACTGGTTCAGTCTAATTCTCAGGAGATCAGTGGTGTCTGAGATGCACAAACAAGCCCATCTGGTACCAAGAACCATGCCATGATTAAAGACACAGAGATCACATTTTCCCCATTCTGATGTTTTGTGTGAACATTAACTGAGGTTCTTGACCTGTCTCTGCATGACTGTATGCATTGTGCTGTTCCCACATGACTGGCTCACTGGATAACTGCATCAATGGGCAGGTGTTCCTAATAAAGTGGGTGGTGAGTGTATACAGCTATTCTTTATATTTTCCTTTCAAGACCAGGGTGTAACAGCAGCAAATTCTGAAAGATAAATATGTTGGCCATGATAATTGCATTAATAGAAATATTCTAAAAAAGGAAGACAGGTTAGAAGTTTTGTGGCTGCTTTTTAAATGTTAAAAAAAAACGTCATTGAGACAACAAAAAACAAAGACTAGGTTTCTCTTTATGACCTTCAACATGTTGATTTGTTCAAGCCAAAATCTTTATCATTCAGTCCTATTTCTCCTACTGTTACAGCACATTTATACCACAGTAGTGCTGATTTCTCCAATCTCCTTGTCAATATGTTATATCGTTTCTATAGCAACAAACATGTGGTGAATGTGCTGTATGAAATGATGTAATTGTTAATATGGTGCGGTGTTTTGTGAGCAAATTTTTGGAAGATGTCTCAGGTGTCAGTGCTTTGTAAAAGTCAGAGATAAAGATGTCCCATCAGGTCCATTTTGGACACAGAAAGGTGAAAACTTGCTGCTTTTTTCTAACTCTGGGAACTTGTTTTGTGGATGTTCCACAACTCAAAAATATGACACGTTTCATTTAAGCAATTTACCGTGGTATAAGGTCTGTAGAAAAGAAAATAATCAACTTCATATTGTCACCAGCTGCTGCTATACATATATGTTTTAAGAACCCACTTGTTTACCTTTCTTCTATGTTACCCTTTTTTCCACACAATGTGTCCTGTACTGTTTTGTGTTGTTTTTGTATTGTCCGTTTGCCCTGTCTTTGTCTTGCACTGTTGCACTTCATGTAGCAAGGACAACTACTTTCTGTCCTTAGCTCGGTGTTGTTGGTGTTTTATTTTGAACCTACACCGATCAGTCATAACATTATGAGCACTGACAGGTGAAGTGAATAACCCTGATTATCTCCTCATCATGGCACCTGTTAGTGGGTGGGATATATTAAGCAGCAAGTCAACATTTTGTCCTCAAAGTTGATGTGTTAGAAGCAGGAAAAATGGGCAAGTGTAAGAATTGCTCTCGTGGGGTGTTCCCGGTCTGCAGTGGTCAGTATCTATCAAAAGTGGTCCAGGGAAGGAACAGTGGTGAACCGGAGACAGAGTCATGGGCGGCCAAGGCTCAATGATGTACGTGGGGAGCAAAGGCCGGCCCGTGTGATTCGATCCAACAGACGAGCTACTGTTGCTCAAATGTCTGAAGAAGTTAATGCTGGTTCTGATAGAAAGCTGTCAGAATACACAGTGCATGACGAGTCAGGGCAGCAAAAAGAGGGATCAACACAATATTAGGCAGGTGTTCATAATGTTATGCCTGGTCAGTGTATATGTTGTTATATGTATGACCAGGGTCCTGGAGAAACCTTTAACACAGTGTTCTGCGTCAGCTATATATGACTGAAATGACAATGAAGCATCTTGACTTGACTTTAAATTGATCTCACCTCCCTGTCACTGATTCATTTCCTATAACACCAAGCCCGAAAGTGATTTTTTTTTTCCTTTAGTACGAGTCTTTCTTTTTTCACAGATCATTAATATCAGTACTTAGACATACCAGACATTTGCTTAGTTTTAATTTTCCTAGTTTTGAATATACTTTTAGAAGTAACACTGACTCTAGTGGCGTGTGGAAACTGATGTACGTGTTCATTACGGAACCAAACACAGCCCTGGCTACATACTGCCTGCGTTTAGTACACCAGAAGGCGTGGATCTACTTAGTAATAGTTAAATACGTGTATATGGTTAAATAGTTCAAATCCACGTCCACACCCCGAGACAATACAACACCCTTCAAAGTGAACTATTAAAGCTGAGAGACTGCAAACATTGGTCAGTTTAGTAAGTTAGCTCATCGCTGTGTCTTGGGACATCATGACATCACCAAATAATAATTAGAATAATAAGGTTAATGACAGATAAGCAAGAATATGTTCCATTATGTATTATGATTATATTTATCGTTAAATATCCGTAGACGCATGAACGCTTTTATTATTGTTCTCGGATATTTAGAACTCTCTCCTTTTGCTCTTACCTTCTCCAGTGGCGACTGTAGGAGAAACCGTCCTATTAAACTTCCGGACGCTAAAGTATTTTCAAGGCGGTGACTCGGCAAACATGTCAATCACAGATTCAGCCAATCGGTGTGCGCAACTTTTTATAAAGACCCGCCCATCCTCGCCTGCTATTGTTTTCATAGCCGCTGCGGTCAGTTCTGATAAAGACCGCTAGAGGGAGCAAGAGTCAGCTCTGTGCCTCTCGGGCACTCAGATTCATTCACAAGTTCATTACACTTACAGCTTGGCTACGACTGTGATTTTATTACATACATATATATTTCATCTTTAATTTTATTATTTTCTAGTATGCATTCATATTTTTTTTTTTCTACAGAGCATTGTGGTTCTGTGATAGAACACCGAGTAAAGGACACGGTAGACACACTATAGACATTTGTATTTATTTATTTATTTATTTATTTATTTACCTCGACGAAAATAGTTTCCAATGAAGCTAGAGCTAGGAAAAAAATTGTTGCGTGTACTAACTATAAGTAAGTGTAGTGACGAACTATATTACTGGTAGTAGTAGTAGAGCTGTATGTATACGTACATTTATATGAACACAGACACGCGGAGTGATACAAAGAGTGAAATGTCTCTGTGCCGTTGTGCTAAACAGCAGCACAAGTTGGAACGCGGCTTGTCCAATCAATTTAGAGGACTGTTGTATAAACTGAAATAGAAACATGATCTCGGCCCATGCTATGGTCAACATCCTTACACACATCATTTTTAATGGCATTAATCATGTCTATTCTTAGACTTTAACCAATCCCTAATGATAACCTTAGTAACCAAACAAAATATTAGCAGGTGTGTGTGTGTGTGTGTGCAGTTCTCCTTATGGCTGATCCCCAAATGTCCCCACATTTGGTCCTGACCTACATATTGAAAAAGCATGCGTCACCTCCAACCCCACACACGTCAAAGTCAAAGTCAAAAAGTCAAAGAAGCTTTATTGCCACTTCAACCATATATATAGCTGATGCAGTACACGGTGAAATGAAACAACATTCCTCCTAGACCAGAGGTGCCACACAGAACAGAAACAAAGTACAGGGTGACACGGGCAAACATAGAGCTAAAACTATAAGGTGCAATTCTTTAAAAACTAAACATACAACATACGTGCAGAGGATGACAAGACAGTGCAGACAAATGACATATAATGCAGACTACGTGCAATTTTGTGTGTGTATGTGTGTGTGTGTCCAACTCAGTTCAGTTCTCTGTTGAGACAACTGATTGCCTGAGGGAAGAAGCTGTTCACCATTCTGGTTGTGTGGGTCTGTGTACGTTTTGTATATTTTGTATATCTAATTATTCATTTAAAGGCATTCTTTGTATTTCCTTATTCCTCTCCTTTCCTTCTTTGAATGCCACGGTGTACTAGGAAATTCTGTCTTAGTGTACAGTTCTGGATTTTGTTTTACTTTCACCAAGCACCAACTGTGAATCTACTTCCTTTTTCTGTCATTTTATCCCATTGACCCATTCGGACAATTGTTTAGCCCTTTGTAAGCAAAATTTTGTCCCTTTATTATGAACACATCTCATTAAACTCTCAGTAGGAATATTAGATTACCCTAATGCACAACATTACTATTAAGTAACGTCACCCAGGCTTCACACTGTTTGTATTTGATAGTAAGATAAGGATAGTGAAAATGAAGCCGTTGTAAAAAAAAAAAAAAGCCTGTTAGGGCAAAAGAAAAGAAAAGAAAAGAAAAGAAAAAAAAGAAAAAAAGAAAGAAAGAAACGTTAAGCATTAATCATACATGAAAGCATTACTGGGCTTCACCAAGGTACTCATATAGAAAGAGTGTATGGATTTACTGAAATACGGTACAACGGATATGGCATGAAAGACATTACTTCCATATGTTAATGCTCATATATACAGCCTCTGCCTTTTTAAGGAGTGTTTCAGTGCTCATGGCAGCTGTGTCGGTTTGTGATATAAACTGTAGTAAACAACCTTTAGTGTATTCTCTGTCCATCCTATGTAAACCTTCCCACACACACACACACAGACACACACACACAGACTTGTCCTTTTTTCTAAATAAGGCAGCCATCCTTATCTGTGTTTCTGTCATTTCGACCCCATTCCTGTGAGTATCCCATTCTGCAGAGTTCAAGCCAAGGGGCAGGCTGCAGCTGCACATTCTTTTGCCTTATATGGCTAAATCCCTGTTTAGGCCCTGCCCCTTGTGGGAAAACCAGGACTCCTGATTGGCCAGGAGAGAAATAGGAGGGCTGTATTACTAAGCTGATGCTTTAAACAAACTTTTGTACAGAGTAACTGCCTCCATCCCTCTCACCCAAGACAAAGCTTAGTCGGCCGTTCACTTCATCACCTGAAGTCAAGGTGAGCAGGGAGCTTCTTTTTGTTTTTGTTTAGTTTTTTGTCTTGGGCTGTGGTTTGCACTGCTCTGCATCTGTTGCTGCTGTTGGCTGGAGTGAATAGATGGAGATGTTGACGCATGTTCTGTTATGTGCATAGACAAAGCTGGTCTGGGATCAGTCACAGCATAACATATCCGTGCTGGAATTTGGTGCGTTTAGAGTGAGCTGGGCTCAGGATTTGCCTGTCTAACTGATACTCTATTTAGTGAATGTGTGTACCACACTGCTGATTGTAAATGTGTGGGATTGGTAGTAACAGTAATAGACTGGTAGGAATAACATTTAGATGTTGTGAGCTCATTAAACAGTTATCAGTAATAAAATCTGCAGTGCGTAAAGACACAGCTGTTCTCAAATATGCTTTTAACTAGACTGATGGATTCCTCACTGTCTGCCTCCTACTGTGAAGATGTTTGTTTTTAGTGCCTTTGTGCGGGAATTTGGCTGGAACCTGCAGGCAGAGTGTAGCCTGAAGTATGTCGTTCCTAATCTTGCTTCTGTCATCTGAGGTCAGAGGTTAAGACAAAAGTGGTCTTGTGTGTTGTAAGACAATATGGAGAGGCCTGGGATTGAGAGAAGAGAGCAGCTAGTTAAAAATCATACAGGCAAAGCTGAGCCTTTATATAGTTCAGTATACACATATAGTATATTTTAGAATTTTGTCCAGGCCAGTGATAATAGTTTAGGAGCTTTTATATAAAAGAGCAGTCTTTAGCAGTTGTGGAGGTCTTGGTAGGATTACTGTGAACACGTAAAATAGGAAAGGATACAGATATTTTGAGTTGTCATTTCACTCTTTTATGGGTTTATTTGCAGCTCCATGGGAGATCCCCCTACTCCTGCTATACACCCAAAAACAAACTGGGTAGTGAGCAGTGATTGTGTCATGATATAAAAAATAGTCCACACGTTATGACAGGGAAAAACCACACAGAGTTTATTTTTAACCGAGCAGAAGCTTAAAAATCAGCTGTTGCAAAGCAGCAGTTTGCAGTTTCCACCACTATAATCTTTTAATAACAAAGACACTTGTGAACACCCAGGAAATTTTGCATATCACATGAGGCTTATATCCAATTGGCATTTACAAGGCTTGGTTAATTCTATTCAGCAGCTGACAGACAGAGAGAGGCTGTATCTAATGAAGGCTGTTCATCAATCTTTGGAACGGAAAATGACAGAAAAAATGAAATGATTTCTACTTTGGATCATGTTCATTTTAATTGTTAATGTCTATGAAATTGGAAATAGCTACGTTTTTCGCTGATCTTATTTATCAGATGCTCATCAGCATAAATAGAAATGACAGCATCATCATTCACAGTGTGCTAGACACTGCATTATCCTGTGTGGAGCTCATGGACTTCTCTTATATTATGAGTCACTGGTAGCCCACCCCTGCCTCTAAAGATTTTATGACATACTGACACTATATCCAAATTAAAACAAAGACATCCGAGTGTGTAATCGGACAGAATCCAAGCTGGTAGAATGCTAACAACTGCACCTCATTACAGTTTACAGCACAAAACAGCAACCCTGACAGGCGGCACTGCTCTGTGCATATTGTTGCAGTATTGATTCAGTGAGGAGTTATTTTTGTCACATGAAGCTGAAACATGATCCTTGGACTGAAATTCACACAGGAAATGAGGTCTCACAGGGGAGAGGGAAGAGACGAAGAGAAGATGCAAAGGAGCGCTGTAGTTTTGAGTGAGTTAGAGAGTGTGATACATGGTTAGAGGAATGCATGTATAATGAGTAATGTCAGTAGGCAGGGATTTATTTAGTCTTTTGAGTCTTAAAGCTTTCCTGTATTTGCCAGTTGTTAACACCCAACCTAGACATAGTGCAGTCATATGCAGAGTAAGACAAGATCTGACAAAACCAAACCAAACAGAACCAACCATAATTTTTTAAAAATATTATGGCTAACTAATATACAAAGGAAAACTGAGCTTTGAACCTGGGTGTGTCTATACTGAGGAAAAAACCCAAAAAAGCTTCTCTTCTCAAGTGAGATCAAGCATATAGTTACTGGATTACCTGCATGCATTCACACACTGAGACATGCAGAGCAGGCTCGGCCTGGTTACATGCTTGAAGAACTTACAGGCATCTTAACTGCCTCAGATGTGGGCAAGAGCTGTGGCTGCATGTCAGCTTTCCTGGCTTTTGTATTATACCACGGCTAAATGTGTCGGCAATCAGAGAGAGGTAGAAGCCTCGCTGTGACAGGATGACACCACCCTCATGTTTCCTTTCTCATGATCCCATCAATCAGAAAAGCAATACTGACATTTGTGTCATTTTGTTGTGGGAAGTTGGTAGGGCCATGCTGTAGAAACAGGGTGGCATTGCTAATGCAGTTAGAAGAATATATTTTGAATATAACCTCAAATGTAAGGGATAATTTTCAAGTTTTGCTGTTTGCACCTTAAAAAAGACTTACAAACCATTTTCTGGGTCTTTAGATAGACATGAAGTGAACACTGCTATCAACAGTGATGGCACTGAGGGTAACGTAGGAAAGCTTTACCCAAAGTGAATATTGAACAAATAGCTCATGAAAAATAAATAAATAAAAGTAAATAATGAAAGAAGTTTCAACTAAAAAAAAAATCAACTCTATTTAATTCTGAATGAAACTGAACTCTTGGACATCACTGAAGATCACACGTTAATATGCATGTCATTAAACATGGATTTTTCCTTATAATAATTACACCCTAAAATATATTTAGAATTAAAAAAAAATGAAGCTGTACTGTTTGACAGTAAATGGCCAGTTACATTATTAGCTTCACCTCATCCCCAGGTTCAGTCAGCCGCCATCATGTCCAGCAAACGAGCCAAGGGGAAGTCCACAAAGAAGAGGCCGCAGAGGGCCACGTCTAACGTGTTTGCTATGTTCGACCAGTCCCAGATCCAGGAATTCAAGGAGGCCTTCAATATGATTGACCAGAATAGGGACGGATTCATCGACAAGGAGGATCTACATGATATGTTAGCCTCATTGGGTATGTCAGCAAAAGAAAAAACACAAATATACCATTATAAGTATAGAACCTAACCTAAGTTTAAACCTAAACTCATCATCAGTACTACAAAAGCAATAAATACATTTTTACTTGCTTGTTGGATGAAAACATTATGCTTACTATAGTAAAATAATAGACTTGTTTCTGTCCTGTGTGCAGGTAAGAACCCGTCTGATGACTACCTGGAGGGCATGATGAGCGAAGCTCCAGGTCCTATCAACTTCACCATGTTCCTCACCATGTTCGGAGAGCGTCTGAATGGAACAGACCCTGAGGATGTGATCAGGAATGCCTTTGCCTGCTTTGATGAGGAGGGATCTGGTGAGCTAAATACTGCATTTTATAACATTTACAACAGTCAGGAATGCAATTCTGTAATTTATCACATTTGTTTTTGGATTCAGTAAAACTGAAAATGACAGTAAAGCACACACTGCTTTAGAGTTTATTTTATTATTTTAAAAAATAATAATAATAATAAATAAATTATATTTAATTATTTAAATAAATTATATTTAAAATTAATTTGCAGTTATTCTTGTCTATTTCTCTCTTGTAAGTACTCTTACAATCTTTCCTTAAAATGTGTACAATACAATTAATAAAATATACTTTCTAAAATATTTTAAATAATTATTTAGTCCGGTGAATACATATTACAATGCTTTAACTCTATATTTTGAATGTGAAATTGCTAAATGTGTTGAATTTTGAATGAGAAATTTGCTCTCCGGCTCTGACTGGAACACCTTCGCTTCCTCTGGGCTAGGTGTGATTCATGAAGATCACCTCAGAGAGCTGCTGACCACTATGGGGGATCGCTTCACCGACGAAGAAGTGGACGAGCTCTTCCGAGAGGCTCCCATCGACAAGAAAGGCAACTTCAACTATGCCGAATTCACTCGCATCCTCAAACACGGGGCGAAGGACAAGGATGACATGTAAAGCTTTAGAGAGACTCTCAGCCTGGCAGCAGAGTGCATTTTACTTTTACACTAAAATGTGTTCATAAAGGGAGAACAAAAGACAAACAAATGACACATTATCGTAAAGTAAACAGCGCATGAAACACGATTGTATTACAATATAACCACACGAAAATACAAAAAAACAGTCCTTTAAATTATAGCCTACTTGCACTTGTGTAGATTAAATTGTGATTACTGTATACCTCGTTATTATTTCTTTCCTCTCCACACGCCCATGTGCCTTAAAGAATTACACAGCGCTCGGAAGTGTCCTTGATTTCTTTCTGCAGATGTTCAACAGTTTCACTTGGTTACTGTGAAGTTAAGCTAATATGAAGTAAACATCTCAGCAAAAGGATTGTTACACAGAACATTGTTTCATAGTTCAGAGGGAAACCACTGTAGCATGGTCAGATTAAACTGATAGAAACACTGGCTTGTTTAGAAGAAATCGTGGCATTATTTCTTTCTTCAGGGAAAATGTTTTGCTCTATTCACAGTGATCAAAAATCTTCAACTAACACAGATCTCCACAACACCTGTCCAGGAGTGCTTTCTTTAAAGAGCCCAATTTTTTTTTAAATAGTGTGTTTAAGCATTTCCTGTAAGAGGTACAAAGTTAAGACAGTAGCATTTTTGGAAGATTAAGTGTTGTAACAGTCAGACATAAGGTGTTTGGACTCAAGATGTCCGACGTCACTCTATAATAAAACAAAAAACAATCGTCAGTAAATTGCTGTTGTACAAGAGGAAGAAAACACTCGGGAAGTGGGGCATTTGGTCACCCATTTTCTGATTACTTTTCTACAACAGCATGCTGCATTATTATTATTATTATTATTATTATTATTAACAGAGACTGTCATGGGACCAATGAGCAACGCTTGCATCACAAATATATTACATCGATCACTTCTTTTAATGGGAGACAGCTACTTATTTTATTCAATAAAATCTGATTCCTTATTATGCAACATTTGGCACAACTCTTGTTTATTATGGAACTATCAGTGATACACACCACCATTAATTCCCCTCAGGCACAGAGATAAGCAAAGCTTCATAGAACACACACACACACTTAACTTATATGAAAATTGTACTTTATTTCTCTGAAATGTACAAAAAGGAGGAGGACACATCACAAGTTTAAGGCAGATATTGCACAGACTAGTCCAAAGATTTCTAGAAAAGCTGGGAAGATTCTCTTGTTCTCAGGTAAGGCACAAATGCCAAGTTCACCGTCCATACTGTTTTCTTTTTTTCTTTAACTTGATACACTGATAGGAAATGTAAGAAACAAATACTATTCATATCCATCTTAAAAGTATTTGGTCATATATAGAGGGACAGAGAGAGAGCGCTACACATTTAATATACATTAAAAAAAAAAAAAAAAAAAAAAAAAAAAAAAAGACCCGATAGACATGCGCTTTATATCTACAAGACCCCTTCTCAACTAAATAGACACGGTATCTAGAATATCAACATCAGTCATTCTACAGAAGTGAAAAAATAGAGCATCTCTGAAAAATATACGTATACATCCAGTACCCAAATGTTGTTCCAGGAACCCAGTAACTAACGGAAAGCTCACAGTGGTTTTTCATGTAGTGGTACACCGGTTTTAACAGAGTTTTCATATTATTATGCCAATTTCTCCTGTCCAGTAAACCTATGCTGGGCTACAAACATCCATCTTGAACACTGGTCTAAAGCACATTACTGATCCCTAATACTCTTGCATTTCTCCCCAGGGGCTGAAATCTATGCTAAAAGAGGAACAACCGACTTAACCTGAGACTGAACGCAATCAGATAATAATAATAATAATAATAATAATAATAATAATAATAATTAAAAAATAAGAAAATATAGTAACTGTTACAATATTATAGAAAATGAGTTGACCTCCAAAAACAGGACACGAAGCCCAGATTAGAGGCCGCCTTACTTGAACAGAACCGTGACCATAAAACAAGCAGACGAAACAGGTTAGCTCATTACGCTAAATGTTCGCAAAAAATTTCAGCGTTTTCACAAATACATAAGTTAGCGGATATAAAACAACTGGGGGAGTAAGACAAATGGCACCACTGGAGGTAAACTAGGATGGTGTGCATTGAATACAGTGACTACAACTCATTCAGCCACGAAGCTACAAAAAAACATCGAGAATAAAAAAAATAATAAAATAGAGAGAGAAAACATAACAGTTTCATGGAACTTGGGCACGGAAAGAAACATGGACTAACATAAAATGTGTGACAACAACTACAATAAAATCAGTAAGAAACATGAGGAGGAACTAAAACACGATTTAAAAACAAAACAAAAAAAACACCCCTATCGTAATGCTCCAAAGGTTAAACTAAAAAAATGCCAGCACCATAATACAGCGATCTTTCACATTCATAGGCACACAGTCCTGCTCTGAAACTGATCTCATGTCAACAAGGCTATTATATTCAATGTCTTCACTATAGTGAACACAGCTGTGCACCATTTTTAAACCAGCATTGTGAAAGGTGCGTTACAGAATAAATGTATTCCTCAGCTCATGAAATAACATTTAAACCTAAGAAGAAGCTAACAGCATGAGCTGATAAGGATATGAAAACACTACTGGTGAATCTGAAAAATAAAACTGATAGTGTCTGCTCTCCACCTTCACCACATTGATCCATGTAACCTATACCTTAATCCTGCTCTCTCTCACACAATCTGCCAGTCTCCGTCTCAGACACACACACACACACACACACACACACACGAGTTCATGACATCTCATATGGAAATACTTGACACTGTGCGCCCCTAAAGCGCTGTAAAAGCTCCACATTTCATTCAGCAAAAGAAGTTAAAGCTTGTCTGGGATGGGAGAGAGCGTCTCTCAGGAAATCAATGGCGGCTCTGCTGCCGTCTCATGCCATGTCACTGCAGAGGAACGATCCGGCTGAGCTATGCTATCTGCAGTGCAATCAATTTCCCCAACCGTCTGTCTCCTCTCTCTCATCCTTAGACCTGACCACACTGAGACAATGCTTGAGGAGGCAAAAGATAAGTTTGAGCAATAACAAAAAAAAAAAAAAAAAAAAAAGGCTTCTGTTAAGGATTTGAAGTACTGGCAACATACAGACTTGGAAATAAAGTGCAGAATGTATGAGTGACCACACAAACACAGAAAAGAAAGATGATATTTGGAAGTCGTGGTCCCATTTGCAGTGGTTTCTGGCCACTGGAATGAGGTATCAAACAAACAAGGCTGCAGCATGCCAGGGGTTTTTGAACTAAAGTGTAGCTCTTAGACTCAGCAGGATTAAGTCCAAGGCCCTGTCTGCACACTAACATCTACCCCACCAGCGAGTCATTCGGCGTGGCATGCTGGTTCACAACGAGCATTCAGGAGTCATATACAAAATAGTTAGCCATGCTACATAATAGTCTACTTATCTAGCCCTAAGCCAGGACATTAGAGCATACAGGCAAAAACAGTAAATCTGGTAGGTCTTAAGTTACATCATATCACAATACACTCTTCTGAGGGTAATATGGGTGTGCTGTTTCACTAGTGTACTGTGTTTCAAACTCAACTTTCTCTTAACCAAACCATGTATCATGTAAACATCAAGTATTGTGATATGATGTCTTTGAAATATTGCCTAATGCTACAATAACCAATATCTAAGGCAAAAACCGAGCAAGGCCACTTGTGTAACTTCTAAGGGCAGTCCTAAAAGCAAATAAACCAGAAATGTCTCGCCTATCAGTTAGATACGAACTCTGAGAAACATCACGACTCTGCCAGGATTTGTGTGGAAAGTTCACTGGTTGGGGCGTATCTGGAAATGCGCTGTTCATGATTTTAAACCCACAAGATTTGCTTCCCTTTTAAGCCCAGCCTCATCATATGTTCTCAGTTGGTGTTGTGCTGAAATGGTAAAGAGGACCCAAAATAACTTTCATGTAGTGAAGAGAATGGAAAAGTCTTTTAAAAGTTTTAAAAGGCTTGCTGCTTTAAAAACATCCTTTGTGTCAGTAAAAAGTAAACTTAGTGTATGACCTACAAACCGAGTTATCTGAACCATCGGGTGAAATGTTCCGTTTCTAGCTGGTTGTCTGGCAACCGTCAGATCACATCCATGACAACTGGAGATTGTCAAGGCGACGGTGACATTGGAGCCACATGACTATCTGTCTTCTCCCACGTAAATAAGAGTCATGGACAACCTCAGCCAAACAAGAACCCAGAGCAGAGGGGTGTTGCATTCACGGTTTGGTTGTGTGGAATGTCCTTTTCTCAGATGTTGCTTTTTGTCCTTCATAAATGCATACACTTGATTTATATTTTCTCAGTTGACTGCTTCTCTGACAGCGTGGAGTGTGTGCTGTGAGCTCCAGGTGTGTGTGACGCTGGCTGGGGGTGGGCTGGCTGGTCTGACCACACTCCATACACCATTTGGCTGAAAATTCACTGCTCCAGCAACTCTTTGTGGAACCACTGGCAGGCTAATGCCTGCTTCGCTGGCAGGAAGAGCAGAAGCAGAAGCATTTAACACCGGCACAGAGACTGGGAGAATGGCCTTCTCCTGCAGGCTTGGAGCAGAGTCAGATTTTATGCTGGAGCTTAGGCTTTCACGGCTCTTTTCCTTCTCTGTGTTCCTACTTGGAGCCTCTGTTGCTGAAGCAGATACAGGAACAGAACAGGGCACTCGAGCTGAAGGCTGCTCCTTCTGTTTCTGGTTTTCCTGCTCTGCTGCTCTCAGTAGAGCTGCGTCAACGAGCAGCTTGAGGTCGCTGAAGTCATGTGGGCAGAGCTCTGGGGGTGTAGGGGGTGGTGTGTTGAACAGCACCACAGTAGGACTCATCGTTCCCAGACTTGGGCTGCTAGAAGATGAGCCTGGAATAGTAGTTAGACTAGGAGGTCCATTCACGCTTTCTTTCTTAATCAGGCCACGAGTGTCCACCTGCATGAGTGTCTGGACTCCACTGTCTCGCCCTGTTAGACCCGATCCCACTAAGCAGCCAGCCCCGGTCAAGATGGCGGTCGCTGTATTACCCAGCATGCTCAGGTCCAATGTGGGGGCAGGGCGGATGACAGAGGGGCGAGTTGCAGGGACTAGCGGAGGGGTGGAGTGTTCTGGGGAGGCGGAACCAACTGACCGGCTGTCGGATTTGCTGGCGCGGCGAGAGATTGTGAACTGAGTCGGGTCCTTTCCATCCTTCCTCAGCAGGTCGGGGAGAAGCCGTCGCCGCGCATTAATAAACCAGTTACAGATCTGAAACAGACGGCACAAAAAATAGTCAATTTTGTCTTAAATTCACCGAAATGCACCCCGAATCCCTGGTCCACTAAGCTGCCACTGCTGAGCAAGGCCCCTAACTCTCAATTGCTTAGTTGGACAAAATGAGATTCTACATCCAAAAATGATTCTACATCCAAAGGACATATTATGCATGTGAACCTCTTTAGTTAGAAAACATTAATGCTCGAGTCAGAGATTTCTGGAGTTGTCAGGCAAAATAATTGACAGGCAAATAGAGGATCCTTCTTTTGTGGATTTGTTGAATGCAAATTTGGTTCCCCCTGGGGCATCACAGAAACCAGAGAATATGAAAAAAACAGTTACAATGGTTACAAATTGTGTTGTAGCACAAAAAACTATTTGCCCCTGCACAAACAGAAGTTTTTCGCAGCCTCCTATTCACACAAGGATGAGCCCAAGAAAATACCAAAACTATGTGCAGATACTGAAGACCAATAAACTTTTTTTCGCATTACTTATGATTACAGCTACAAGACTTGCATGTATACCCAGCATTTATCAAACATGATATTGCAAGTGAAATCTCACTTGTCGCTGGAATGACATGCCCAAACCACATTCCTTGGTTCCATTTTCACATGTTGTTTCTGTCCTTATGATAATGAAAGTAAACCTGTTTAGAGGTGGTGTCTGATCCGTTGAAACCCGACTATAAAGAGCTCATTGCTGCATATCAACACAGAGCCTTGTGCATGTGTGCGCCCTCTAGTGCCCAGACTGCAAACTGCAGGTTTTCAAACAGCTGGCTGTAATGGAGTTTGGAGGGAAAAAATGCAAAGCCACAATAGAAAGGCCTCAGAGCCTGCATTCCTGCACACTGACAACACCACCGCTCCTGACTCACAATCAAGGACAGAACATGGCTGAGCTCACACACCATGTTTTTATGGGCTGTTTCTGCAAATAAATCTGGGTGTGTAATATTTGCTGAATACCTGTTTATCTGCATATTATAATAAAGCTATAACACTGGGAATACTGGGGAAATTACCGATAAAGACACAAATATGAAAATAAAGATTAATATAAGATCCTTGAGAAGTAGATTACGAAGCTTACCTGCGAGATGGAGAGATTGGTCTGTCCTGACAGACTAAGCTTCTCCTGCTCAGAAGGATAGGCATTAAAACGGTGCTCATAAAGCCAGCTCCTCAGAATCTGAACAGACTCTTTAGGCAGGTTCCCCCGGCGGCGGCGCTTAGCAGAAGCTCCACGGGCACCGGTGGAAAGATTGAGTGGGTAAGCATCGTCCTCACAGGGATCACTGTCTGACATGGCAGAAAACTCCGTCTCTCCACTGTGCTCCTCTTCAAACGCTGTTGGAATCAAGGTAACAGTAGGCATTATTGGTCTAAAATAAAAACATTTGGCATAAAA
This sequence comes from Hemibagrus wyckioides, assembly GCF_019097595.1. Lineage (NCBI taxonomy): Eukaryota > Metazoa > Chordata > Actinopteri > Siluriformes > Bagridae > Hemibagrus > Hemibagrus wyckioides. Next base: position 15,711,447 of record NC_080720.1, on the reverse strand, counting down.
ATGTGCCGACTTAAAGGTTGGGGGATTTCGTTTTTTTTTTTTAGCATTTTTAAAAGTAGCACATATACAGCATACACTATAAATACGAATCATGCTAAAACAAGACAAAAAACACAATCAAATTCACATCTGCATACAAAGGCAGCCTTGACCTCCCTTGGAGAAGATCTGCTTTACATTTCAATGGATGGATGGTTGGTGGTAATACATTTAAAGGAAGAACATGGTAATATGAAGAGCTAAAGCACACATCACTGGCAATGGAAAGCTCACACTTCAAGTACCTCACTACAAGTAGGGTCTAACTGTGTGAGGCCCAAAACATAGAGTAGTCTGAAATAGGATGGTTCAAAAATAACTATTCACTGCAATTCCAAGAACAGGGTTGATTCTGCAGACTCTGTGCTCAAGCAGCCATTGCATAAAACAGCACCGAAATTTACTCTAGTCTTGTACCAGATGACCACACACATAGACCTGATGTGCAGTGAGTCCACAGGGGGAGGAAGGGGGTTTGGCAATGCCAGAAAACTAAGCTGTGAGTGAAGTGGAAAATGAACTGGGTGAGCGAGTCACAGCTGCACGTCATCTGCCTCAAAAAACCTGCCAGTGAGATACTAGGCGGTGTGTTCATCAAGACAAGAGTTTCACACACATTTCGGCTTTCGAAATGCTATCAGCAGGAAAAATTAATATTCCTTGTTTCCCTTTAACTTTGGGAGGGCCCACTCTGCTCCTGACACGCTACTATAATAAAGTGTTACTCTAAATAGCAGTCATTTTGTTCAGGACTGGGCTATTGTAATACAAATGGGCAGTAAATCGGTCATTCAAAATGCAGATGAGCTGTCATTCACAAACAGCTGCTAGGAAAATGTTGCTAGCACACACTACCACTGTAGCACAAGAGCTAAATAAAAACAGCCCACATGTTATTTGCCAAATCAAAGAATCTTGATCTCTAGTCAAAGCCAAAAATTGCCGCTGCTACTTAATTGAGAATTGTAACCCTGCCCCGAAAACACATGTTGCCAGCCTGTCCTTGGTTAAATAACACTTTGTATTTTGTAAACATGGCTTCAGATAGCTTTTTCATGCTACTTTCTTTAATCATATCCCAAAGAAAATCTGGGCTGAGAATTAGAAAGACGTCCAAATCTGTCATCAGAAGCTTCATTATAGATTATAAGACTGCCTTTGTGTGAGTAAATTTCCTACATGATTTAGGATTTAACCCAAATGGAAAAGGGGTTTTAAAAAAAAAAAAGGTTAAAACTATCCTAATGTTTGGTACAGAATCGTACGAGATAAGGGTTCTTACAAAAGCCTGGAGCAGACATCCTGAGGGCTGAGATAATGATTAGCTAAGTCAAGGCAAGTTCTCCTCAGATGAGCAGTAGGAGTGAATCTCTCCACTCTTTAATTTCCTCCCTTTCATCCCCCTACGCTTCCGCTCCATTCACCACACCAAGCTACAAACATGCTCAACCTTTCCACACTTTCCCAAACTCCAGAGCTGCCCAGTTTAGGCTACAGTCTAAATATACATGTATTTTTAAAGAGTAATTGAAAAAAAGTCTTGTCTTTTTACATCCGAGAGGCTTTTGTTCACAGGGCTACTAAATTCACTGAAGAAAAGTCGCCCAAGGGTGGAAACAGAAAGCGGAGTAAAATTAGCATCTCCAGCTGCTTGTACGTCAACATTCAGGGCAGTAAAAAGGAGGAAAATAAGCCCTTAAACGTCTTCTTGAGTTACTTGTTGACATGTCGGCTGGGGAAATGTCCCGCTCGACGTCGAGCACACGGTCTCCACTGAGTGACCTAAACTTCACTGGGCATGTTTTAGCTAGCACTTTCGGAATAAAAATACCTGTAAACTAGGCACGGGCTTGCCCGTGTAGTTTTATGATGTTTTCCGAACGCTGAATATTAGCGGTGAAAGAAAAGGTTTAAGTGGGAGAACAATGGCGCAGAAATGTGCTAGAGTGGCTCCTGTGTTTCTCAGTGTAACCCGAAGCCCGCAGGAGCAGACAGAAATGTGGCAGTTCCTGCGTTCCTCCCCAACAAAGGAGAGTGTGTGTGCGTGCGTGCGCGCGCGCGCGTGTGTGTGTGTGTGTGTGAGAGAGCGAGTGCGTGCGTGCGTGCGCGCTATCCATCTCAAGTACTGAGGGGGCTTTAGTGTGTGTGTGTGTGTGTGTGTGTGTGTGGTATCCATCTCGAGGAAGGACGGCTTTTAGTGCTCCTTTACCCTTCCAAAGCTGACAACCCCCCCTCCCCGGACATGCTGGAGTTAGCTAGCCGCTACCCTGATGTAACCGTTAGAGACAGGCGTCAGTCTCACTTTATTATCCAACAATCGGGGACTGTAAATAAAATGAAACTGCCGCCTGTGGCGACGACAAATATCTGGATCTAAACTGGCCTTGCTGACGTGCAGTCATTCACACAACGCCGTTACTTTATAGTAAAAGACGGATTTTACAAAAATAATAATAAATAACTAACTCGGGGGGAGAAATGAGGGGAATGATATTGATTTGGAGGCTGAATTGAGTTACAGCACTGATCTGTCAAACCGCTTTATTTAGCGTGGTTAGACACGCACGCACACACACACCAAAGGGCTTACTCCGAAATGGGTTATCCTCACCAACATGTCTGAGCCAACAATTATCTAATATCCTCGCGATGTGAATCCTTATGTAGCTCCGTGCGAAAATCCCTAGCAAATTGTTCAGACTGACAAAAGCGCGTGAAACACGCGGGCCGCCAGCGACGCCAAACTTTTCCAGGCATGCAACAAATGCTGGCAGTTTGTCACCGTTATAAACAACGTCCAGTATCCAAACCCTCAAACTGGAATTCCCCACTGACTCAACGTGCTAAACCTGCTAGCTGTCTAAACTTCTACCTACAACCGAGCCTATATTTTCATAATCTAACACCACACGTCAGATTCAGATCACTCACACGACACAAAAGGAACAGGAGAAGACACCACGAAGCCCTTCAAAAAACAAAAAAAACACACACATTACTTTCCCGATGAGGGACGCTGAACACACTCGCTACCTCAAAACACGTCCTCGGGACAGCAGCAGATGGACACCATGCTCAGCTCTCAGGCAGTTAGCTTAGCCAGCTAGCCGTCCGTCCACATTCAAACACAAACACACGCCGCATTGACTCTTAACAAAAAGGCACATTCCTCTTCAAATTGTACATTCGCTCCAACTTAAATATCCATCGACTACGAAGAAAGGACAAATGGGAGAGGGAAAACTCGCGGAAAATTCACTTTACCTCTTTTGACAGATTTCATCCTTTGTTAGATAGGGTTTCAGGATTTTTAAAAAAATCCACAGCTTTCGAAGTTCCTCGGAGAAGAAAAGCGTGCTCCCACAAAGCGCTGACACAACGGGAGCTTCTTCTGAACCAAGGCGAGCTGGGAGGTTTTTTCTCTTTTTTGCCGTCCGCGTTTTTCTTTTTTCTTACTCCAAAAACTCAAACCCAGCGTTTCTTATCGAGTCCGCTTCATTTCTCGCACATGTTAATGAAAGCAAGGGGAAAAAAATGGTGTTGACAAACGCGTCCCGATTTACCTGCAATGCCGTTCTCCGCCAGCGCTGTGTCAGTGACAGAGCACTTCACCCCGCCCCCATCCGCCGCATCAGCCAATCAGAGGCCGGGGATCCAAGCTCCATACACCTCCACATCATCAGCGACTAATGAACAGTCCAGCTGAGGCACACACACACATACACACACTACAAAGGCTTTAACGTTATTAAAATTGCTCCATTGTTATAGTTAAATATTACATCTCTGGCTGAATATGAATCTTTTCCCCCTAGCTTTCGTTCTCTGTTACATGTCTACACTTAATCTTGGCATAAAACTTGTTAAATGGTTTGTTTATTTTCTCTTGGCGTGCGTTGTTAATTGTAATGTGGCAAAGCTGACCCTTCATTCAGACTGATCCAGTCTATATATTTACAACCTATAAATATAAATAGTTTAATAATATAAAAAAAAGTCTAAAAAGTTTTTCTGCAAAATACGTGTAGTGTTTAGATGAATAGAGAAATGTTTGCTGATAGTAAATTCTTGTAGGTCTATTTTAATTCAAGCGGGGATGTTTCAGAGAGGTATCAAAGGAGATATCTCTCTCTCTCTCTCTCTGTGTGTGTGTGTGTGTGTGAGAGAAAATTTGTTCTTGTCAACTCACCTAGATACAGCATAACACCAAATTTTTTAAAGGATGCCATTACCATAACTTCAGCACAGTATCTGATTTTGATAAACAAGCCTACACAAGCTACACAGATGTATCAGTGATGTACAAACTGATTATTATTTTTGACTGATTATTTAAACGTTCCTGGATCAGCACTGTGGATGTCACTCAGCTCAGCTAATCGTTTCATTTCATTTCTTTGCATACTTCTGACGACTATTTCACAGTAAAACTAATGTTTAATGTAGGCCTCCTTGCAATACCAAGACAGTCCACTAGGGGTCCACTGGCAGGTTGAACCTCACTCTGGCCTGTGGTCTGTTTTTTCTTTCACATGCAGGAATGCGTTGTATGCACAGTGACCAGAATGAAGTGGTAGCTTAACAGAGTTACAGTCCGAGCCTCAGCCCACCCCCAACCCCAACTCCTGCAGAATAAATACTCACCACTCAAAAGTCTTTGCAAAGCTAAACACCTAATGTGATTGCTGTATATTCTGTATGTTTCATATCCCCATGCCTGCAGATGTTCCAGCTGTTGTGTTGTACTTATTGTCTCGTGTTTATTGTACTAGGTCAACTTGCTCAGCATATTATCTTGTACCATGTTGCATATATATAAATAAATTGCTATATAAATTGCAATCTGGCAACATTTAAGAAGATATGATAAAGTTAATTGTCAGATATAGACCTGTACAGTAAGAAGTGTGTGTGTATACATTCATGGAATTTTTTACAGCTTCACAGGGTCAGGGTCACAGAGAACCTGGAGCCGATCCCAGGGGACTCGGGGCACAAGATGGGGGACAAGCTGGACAGGGTGCCAACCCATCAGAGGGCACAAATGCATGCACTCAAACACTCATTCACACACTATGGACAATTTAGAGATGTCAATCAGCCTACAACGCATGTCTTTGGATTTTGGGAGGAAACTGGTGTAACCATAACATATAACATAACATACAGCTCTGGAAAAAAATATGAGACCACTGCAAAATAATCAGTTTCTTATGTTTTTTTCTTACAGGTTCATGTATTGGTGAGATGAACAGGTTTCTTTCATTTTTTGTGAATAACTATTGTTATTTAGAGTGTATATTTAAAGGAAATGACAACGCATCAAAATAACACAAGATCATGCAGTATTTGCAGAGCTTTAGTAACTCAAATAAAACAAAAGGCAAATAATTTGTAAACAAATTGTGTTAATGCTTTGGCTAAATAACATTTAGAAATCAGTATTTGGTGGAATAAGCCCTATTTGCATGCGTTTTGGCTCCATGCTCTCCACCAGTTTTTCACATTGCTGTTGGGGAACTTTATACCACTCTTTTTGCAAAAAAGCAAACAGCTCAGCTTTGCTCGATGGTCCATCCATCTTCCTCTTGATGACATTCCAGAGGTTTTCAATAGGGTTCAAATCTGGAAATTGGGCAGTGGTCTCATTTTTTTTTTTCCAGAGCTGTATATAACATATAGGTAACATATAAAACACTATATGTTCAAATTGAGATCGATCATATCCTTTGCAGTTGTGTGGATTGAGAGGTTTGCACTGAAGCATAGAGCAAAAAGAAGAAGCAAATACACATCTTTTGGTTAACTTAAGTCAATTTTATTGTATTTCTTACTAAAACAAAAGACCCTGACATACACAGCCTAAAATTGATATAGCATTAGATATATCTAACAAATCCTAGTCAGTAAAATATGTGCTTGTCTCATAAAATATCAATTATTAGAATAATTATCTCTTTTTTTTTTTTTTTTGCTACAGACGCTTGCATTGAACAAGTTCTCCTTGACCCTTTATATAGCCCCTGTAGAATAACCAAATGGATTGAAAAGTGAAACTTAGCCAGAGTAAGACAAGGTATTGAGAGCAAGCCTAGTTCTTTTCCTCCTTTTTTTTTTTTTTTTTTTTTTTTGCAGGTTAGGCTTTTAAAAACCAGGTAGAAGTGTACACTTATGGCCGAGTGCAGGTTGCAGGTCAGTACAGGGTCACCATTTGGGTTCTCCTTAACCCAGCTTGGCTGTAGCCTACGAAAATTGTGCTGCACGTCAGTTACTTAAGAGGTATATTAAAAACTTTAGAACCTATGCAGCGTGTGCAGGGCAGAAACCGGAGGTCCCTCTAGAGTGTCTCTCATTTGAAAGTTGTTTCAAGATATTGTCCCGCAATTCCACATGTGGGGTTTTTCTGCTGTCCAACTGCCGTTTCCCAGTTTTTAAACACACCCAGCATCACTGAAGACATGGAGTGTATTGGGCCACTGTAATCCTACGAGAAGCCCGCATACATGATCAGGAAAACAGACTTGCAAAGGAAAATACAGTCAGACTGGAGTACATGAAAACAAGGAACAGATGCAAGATCTAAGAACATTTCTACTTCATGTGAGAAAGGACAGAGAAAAGAATTTTTCAAAGCTGGAAACTTAAATACATTCAATGAACAAAGACAAATTCAATAAGCACAAAAATGTTATTAGAACAGACTGAAATGTAGTGAACATGAGGAAAACATGGATCTGCAAGATAAAGAGGGAAATCGGAGACCTTCAAGGAAACTGTTTATGTTTACTCCTGTCTCTTTATGTTTACATTGTCTTCCTCCTCCTAGCTGCAGTGTGACAGACTCTAATGTATTTAAAAGCCTTATAGATGTGATTCATGTTGCTTCATTTTTTTTAATCAAGAATCTTATAGTTGTCCAATATCTAATTTCTGGGTATGCGTTTTTTATAAACGTTTAACTCCGCCCCAGCTGTGTGAAATTTTCTGAATTCATGTAACAAGCTCAGACACACCTACTGTGCTTAAACCAGTGCTGATGATTCTATATACTGGCCATGACTCATGTTTACACTGAATGCCCCTTATTATAACCTTTTCTGGACTAGAATTCATTTTGAGAATTACAACCTAACAACCAGCTGTCTTTTCCATTGTGTAATAAGAAGACAGCAGAAAAGCAACGATGATTCATACAAATGACTCGTTTCCAACACGATTTGTTCTAACCTGCAGAGAGCACGACTCTATTTAGCTGATTTCAGACACAGAATAAGCATACTTCACTGACCAACTTGAAACCCCAATTCACCTGATTTAGAAGTGGGGCTGTTGAAGAAGTAGTTCTGCAGGGATTTGTCTGACATGTCTTTAAACCCTGTGGAGGGATAAGCTGTAGGCCATCAGCACACAAAGCCACAGGCGTTAACGACTCACCCCCGAGCCAAATGGAGAGAAGCGGCGGAGAGAGGGAGAGAGGAGATCCCATTCACACCATTACTGCAAAAAGCAAAGGGAGCCATCACTGGCTTGGCTAACACACAACACTGCAGACAAAGGGAGCCAATCACTCAACCATTTCACCGTACAGAGTGTTTGTGTGTGTGGGTCTGTTTAAAGAAAGCAGGTGGGTCAATGGATGGGCCTTTTCTAGTTAAAATGCACATATGTCATGCACATATGTCCCTTTTTAAATGGAGGGTGTCAAAGAAAAGAATTCTTCTTGCATTGCTTAGGATTCATATCTAGTTCGAGCATGTGTGGATGTAAATTTCATTTGCTTTTAGTCCTTTAAATTCATGACAAAAAAATAAAGCATGTCCCACCGTGTGTTAAAGCCTGAAGCTATTTTGTTACAAAAGTGTTATCAGCTTCCTGTTGCCCATGACCCAAATGAACTCGCATTACTCCTTAGGAATGTCAGTGTGCTTTAAGCACAACAGTGCTAGACTAATAACTAAAGAGTCACAATTAACTGCCTGTAAAACAACATGGATAAATTACCCAGTACTGAAGAAACTGAATGCAGCTCGCAAGTAGAGTTTTGTTATAACACTAGTCTGGTACAAATGAGATAAGTTCAATGAAAAGCACCTCTTTGAAATCCTGTCCTCATTAGATAGACCAGTAAAAAGTCTGAAATGACACCTAACAAATCCATATAAAATAACAGAATTTAATGATTCTTCTTTAAACAGACAGGTAACTTCAATGAGGATAAATAACAAGATAAAGTAAATGAAGGAGAATTTAAAAAAACAAAACAAAAAAACAAACCAAAACAGATTGTGAGATGCAGAATAAATGCCTTCACTTTCTCAGGACAGCTCACAGGACATAGGACCCAAATAACCACAGAGAGGTGCTGTCACTGCATAGTCTACCTGAACTGTAATGTTATACAGCTCCAGAATGACTAAATATGTTGAAATAAAATGACGGTCAGCATTTTAGATTGATTTCATTAATCACGCATGTCAGATATCTTCATATAATAAAAAAAATACTAAATTTGGCAATGGGTTATTGATGTGTGATGACGAGGCCCTACCTGTGAGCTATAATGAGAGCACTACATTCCTGAAAGAACTGAGCTACCTTCAGTATGACAAAGTGACCAAAGTGACATTTCTAACTGCAAAGCAAGAGACTTGTAGGTTTAAAACATGTAAACATGCCGTCTCTCATTACTTTCTGTAGCAAAATGCAAATTGGGGGGTGGGGGGTTATTAAAGGGACAATAAGTGGTATTTTACCTGCTGTGGTTCAGTCACACATCATTGGATCACTGTGAGTTACATGATCACGATTTTACAAGATTTTACACTAGGCAATACTTTCTTCCAAATCCACCTCCTACATTTAATACTAATTAGTGATTTTTATTTTGCTTATACATTTTAATTACATATTTTTAAAGAGAGAGAATCGAACTTATTGCTCCTTTAAAACGGAGTGCAGTGTGCATTAACATTATTCAAGCACCCGATAAAATGGTATGAAAGTTTACTATGAAGGGAAAGTCAAAGCAGGAGTGAAAACCAGCTGGGTGAAATAACAAAGTGGCCTACACCGCTCTTTTCCACTCTAACAGGCTTTTGTTTATCTGTTACTGTTTATCGCAAAGAAACAATTTCTACAGCTTGCACTAGAGGCTGAAATCAATCGACCAAATTAGTAAACAGGAAGACGAGTATTTCAGAGAGGGCACACGTAAGAAGGCATCCTCCTAGCAAGTACATGTATGGAAACTTCAGAGGAGGATTTTCTACTGGATGGGGTGATGAAAGGCAAAAAAAATCCAAGTGTGGCTACCTTAGTCCACATAGATTAAATCTCTTATCCAAGATAATAGAACATTTAAAACAGTCTGATATAGACTTTAGGTGATATAATTATCAGTAATAATAATAATAATAATAATAATAATAATAATAATGTCTTTGTGAGGTTTTCCTTGGCAGTCTCTGAAAAGAGAAGCTCTTTGTGTGGCCTGTCCACATTTCCCATATTTACCTTTCTCGATTTTAGGCTGCCACCAAAATAAAGAGCAATTTGCATTTGATATTAGAGCAGATCGGTGAAGCACTCGAATGTCTTCTCACTCGTCTTCTCTTTCCCCTTCATTCTTCCCCTCCCCACATGGGTGAGCTGTGGGCCTGTTTCTTCATTTTTCTATCTCTCTCAGAGGCGTGTCTGGGCTTCAGGGACGTAGATCTCGATGTTGTCTGAGCTCTCAGTGGCCGAGTTCTGTTTGACCGACTGTGCTCTCTTGGCTGCCATCAGTCTCTTGCGGGCTTCCTGCCTCTGTTTATCCGCCGTCTCGCTGCTTTTCTCCCGGCTCAGTACTGCCTTGCTTTTCCCAGGCTTCTTTGGCACAGGTGGAGCCTGCTTCTGATTTTTCTAGAGATGAAAAGTTCGCAATAATTGGGTTTACATACACATTAATATGATGATCATTATTATTTCAAGTGATTGTTCAATTTCAGATAAGTTTTTAGCCCAAATAACTGGGTTAATCTACACACATATACTGTTTATCTCATTTAATGTACTTCTATTGCACTATTATTTAATGTAATTCAGTTGCAAACAGCTTGTAACAAAAATAAAATAAATGATTGAAGTAACGCAAACTAATTATTACTAGCCAGTACATTTGAGTCATTATGCTTATATAAGACATTTCAAGAAATGAAGTCCATGACATGCTTATCACTGCTAGTTCATGGATTGGATGATAAAATAGTTTGACTATTTACAGGCTACTTTTAAGCAGTGATGCCAGGCCCTCATTATGTAGTATTTAAAATCAGCATAGCTACTTGACTTCTCTCGATAACCTGTACCTGTTTGTCTGGAGAATCTCGGTCCAGTTTCCAGTCATTGGCTTTGAGTTGGTAGAGCTCATCAAACTTGAGACTAATATCTTCTATTGACAGCTGCAGAAGGTCCCAGAATCCTGCCAAGTCCTGAGCTGTAGGCCTCGGGTTAGCGTTCACATTCTACAGGAGACAAAGAAAAGAATACAAAAAAATGTTTCATCTTAATTAGAATTACATTTAAATCATGTGGGGCAAAATGGGATACATTCACTCTGGTTTTCTTCCACCTCATAAAAACACACCTGCTGGTGAACAGGCTATTCTAAATTGCTCTAAATCCTATATGAATGTGCTAATGGGTGTAATGCACAAAGCTGGACTGATGCCTCAGTCCCACTTTGCTCTCAGTGTTCCTAGTGACCCTGACCAGGATAAAGAGCTTACTGTAGAAAGATGAATGAAAGTTAAATGGCATGTTTTGAAATTTGTCAGATGTCTTGATTTCTTTGTACACAAGAGGGCAGTGTAACTCTAGGTACGAATGAGCATACAGTCCAGCTGGGCAAATCACCATCCACTTACAGGCATGTCTTTAGGAGGTGGGTGTAAACAGGAGAACTTGGAAGAAACCTATAAAAATTCCAGTGTGTTATGCCGTCTATCCCAGTGCATCACACATCATTGTGTCTGTACTGTAGAATTCTACAGTCTGATTGGTCATTTATTGCAGTTCAGTGGTTAAGATGTTGGACCATTGATCAGAACACTGTGCACTTTACGTGGCTAAGACAAACTTCTGTCCTAGCTCTGTGGTGTTGTTTTGTGTTGAACTTTGTTGTTGTATGTTTATGTAGCATCAGGTCCTGGAGAAACGTTGTTTCATTTCACTATGTACTGCGTCAGCTATATGTGGTTGAAATGACAATAAAGCTTCTTGAATCTTGAATCTTGGAGAAGTCAGAAGCTCAGTTGTGTAAATGAGATAAATGTAAATTGCCCTGGATAAGGGTAACTGCCAAATGCGATAAATGTAATGCTGACCTAAGTATGTACCTAAGTTTCCAGCATAGAAGTAACATGGCACATTGCATTTTTTGTGTTTATTAATATTGGGGTAGAGAAAAAAGTAAGGCTGCTTAGCAAAAAGTCCTCTACATGTCCTTAAAAAGAAGCACATCAAAGAATGTGTGTCCTACATCTTTCCTCTTTGAAAGTATCAGCTGGATGCCTGCTTAATCCAAATGAATATTTTTAAATCTTCCAAATTGGCTAATGTCACACATGCACATAGTGGATAAAAGACAAATGACAGTAAAAGACAAGATAAGAATCAAGTAGGGATGCACTATGGGCAGAAACAATAATAAAATACAAATCATTAAGAAACATGATTAAAAAAAAATCAATAAAAAATGCAAATAAAACAAAATAAATGGCAAAAAAAATATTTAAAAAAATATTATGAAAATGTCTTTATCAGCTTTTTAAAATTATATCCAGTCGTTGCATGTCTGATCTGAAACGCTAGTAGGTTTACATTACATTTTTTGTGTTAAATGCACTAGAGGCTGAAGTTTTCACAGATTAATATGTATTGGTATGTATGAAAATATAGGCACTTTAACCTTATGCTTCAATCTCAAATTGATAACAAATTATTACTTCAACAGCATGTCTATAAATGTTTGAACTTTGGCCATATACACCATCCTAATAAGCTTATTGAGTTAATAAAATTTTTTTATTTTTTATTTAATTTTTTAAACTTAAGTAATTAATAAACTTAAATAATTAAAAAAAATAATAATAATAAAAAAATGTGCTATATATCCTCTCAAAAGAATTTTAGACTCATGGTATCCTTAGTCTGTGACCTAGCGAACCAGTATTGATGAATTCATTGATAGAGATTTAAAAGCACTTTGCTCTGAATAAGAGAATCTGCTAAGTGCTGTAAATGTAATGTGCTGCGATGTTTGAAAACTGATTAAAAAAATAGATATTTAATGGCAGTGGGTGTCAATCTTCAGATGTATAGATAACAATAACAAAACAGTACAGCACATATCATGATAATTCTTTTTCAGGTTATTTGTGCATGTGAGGTGTGTGTGTGTGTGTAAGGGTAAGGGACAGAAAGAGAGAGAGAGCAAGAGAAAGAATGAGAAAAACTCACCAAATTTTGTTCACATAACCCTCTGAATTGCTGAAACTTTTGCGACATAAGAAGCTGAGCACTGCCCACTGCACTGCGCACTTTACCCAGCACTGCAAACACAGATAGCGAGAAAAACATACTGATCAACAACAAATTCCCATTGTACACCACATACCTTCTAAAAAACTTGCCATAAACGCATACATCACAAACTTTTCTGTTCAGTCTAGAACCAGAGAAAATGTGTAACTCTGCCCCATCCGGATTTAGACTCTTCTGTAATAACAGAAGCTGTATAACTGTGTTAAATGAAAAAGTTAGTGCTAATTGTATAAAAAAAATTCTGAAAAGTCTTATCTTCACATTTACTACCCAATGCAGATTTACCAGTAACTGAAAAGAAATTCTCATGAAAACTCAAACAAGGCTTGGGACTCAACTTTGGTACTTTGCAGACCTTCAGCATGGAAAAAGTCAGTGAAATGTAGTGTACGTTAATACCTCAAATGATAAAACAGCTAAAAATAAATAAATAAATGAACCATGGAACATTGGACACTTTTTGCCTTTAGTGGTTGCAACCTGATCCATGTGGAAAACCACCAGATGGTGCTGTGGTTTATATATATGCCACACCATATAAATAAGTTGTCATTTTTGTTTGGTGCAAAATGTGAGACATTTCAAGTACGCTGTTATATATATTATCTGTTATATATAATATAAGTTTTTTTTTTTGGGTCACAGCTTTGCAGTCAGTAACTGTGCACACAAACACATGCACATCATTTCTCTCTTACCCTCCTCAGAGAGCTGGTGCTCTTTGGTCTCCTCTTCCATCTGTTTGCACCATCCTTCCATCCGTGCGGTCTCCGCCTGCAGCAGCTTCAGGAACCAATGGCCATCTCTCCGGCATGCCGACATGCCACCTGAAGACGTGTGCGTGGGGCCTCCGTTCCCAGTCCCGTTGCCACTCTCCAACCAGGGGTCAGGTGGAGGCAGGGAGGAGGGGTCGAGGGCGGGGTCTAAACTCTCTGAAAACGAGGAAGAGCTACTTCTTGTTGTCGAGCGATTAGTCAGGAGCTGGCGGGAAGGACCGCTGGTTGTCACAACATCATCGTCGTGGCTACCATTGTCAAGAGAGATTTGAGCGTGGAAGTCCACGGATTGGCTAGCGCTGTTGACCATGACTTTCTTCTCAGCGGGTCTGGAAGTGTTGTTGGATGTAACACTGGTGACAGAATTAAGAGAGAGATCTTGTGTGTCTGAGTCAGTTTCCTGCTTTGATGCCATACTACTGGAGCGGCTGAGTCTGGGAGTAGAAGAGAACAAAAAATAGACATTAGTAAATTTAACTAATAGTTATAGAAATACTTATGCATAATAATAATTCTTGTCATTTCTAGACCAAAACTCCAGAAGGCTGTTTTATCTGAAATGTTGCCTATGCACAGAACAACAAACACAGCTCTGAAACTCAGACTAAAAAGCGCTGGATTTAAGGACCTACAGCGGTCCATCTGGCAGGAAGTAAGAAGAATTTAATAGGCAGGCATAGATAGTTATCTTTATATGTAATGTTAAACAGCAAGGCTTGTCTGTTGAGCAAAAATATTTTTTATTAATGGGCTAATACTGGTTAAATATTATCTCAGACAAATAGATACCCTTTTCTTCCTCTTGAAAGATATTAATAAAATATAATGTTACTGTATTGCAGGAAGTGGAAAGAAGAGAAAACAGCGAGACAGGAAGTACTCACGTCCAGCCGTCCTCCACCTGCACTCCAATCGACTGGAATCTGGCCAATGGCGGTGGCGTCTCGACTCGGTTCTGAATTTCCTGGATGCTGTCCACCTATTATTTCATCAAAGAGTGTAGGATTTAGCAAGATTCATTTGTTCCAAATGTCGCTCAGTCAGACAAAAAAGGAAAACAACATGTGGAAAGTTTTTCGTAAATATAAACAGTTGAGTGTTTTACTACATCAACACAAAATAACTTATGAGGTAATCAAGATAAAAAGTAAATCAAAACAAACAAACAAACAAACATGCAATAAATATATAAATAAAACCCACAGATATCAGTCACATTAGCCAAAATATTAGCCTGTCATTAAGTCTTCCAACTCTACTGTGTTTTAAAAGTCTTGCCTGAAACCTTCACCCACCTGTATTCCAATAGAGGAAAGTTTGCGACGGGGTACAGGCTCCGTCCTGGGCTCGTCTGTTACTGCTCCTGCCTTCACCTGCTCATTCTGCAGCTCGCGCGAAGAATCGGGTGAAAGTACCACAGCTGCCGGAACCTGTGGCTCGCGAGGTCTGAGCACAGGCACGTGATTCCGTGACCCTTTCGTCAGGCTGCTGTCCGACGAGCTGCCGTTGGTGTGGCTCTTGCGTTCGTGGTTGTCCAGGTAACCGTCCTGCGCCGATTCGGTGCTGCTCTGCACAGTCACTGAAATGAAGGGCTTGGAGTTGGAATTGCGGGGAGGGACAGGGGGTGGGGCTATCTTCTTACACGTTGTTATACATGTTGAGACTGCACAGAAGAGCGTGAAATGAAACGTTAGAATTACACACATAATTAAACAAAACACCTAGCTAATGTGCAACATTACTTTTGCAAGTGTGTACTTTAATCTTGAAGATGTTTACTGAGTAGCACTGCCATTTGAAGTGTCATTCTACAGCATGCAAGATATGCAATTAGCTATAATGTGATTTCTAGAGAGCCTGAAACACTGAATACTCCTAGAATCTCTCTCTCTCTCTCTCTCTCTCTGTCTGTGTATGTATATGTGTGTTTGTGTGTGAGAGAGAAAAAGAGAGAGGTCATGGAATTTCTGTAATAAAGGATTCATTCAGCCCACGCCCCAAAGCATTTGTGATAGAAATGTATGCGGATAAAAACCCAGGAAATGAAGCTGATGCAGGAAGTCATGACTGACTCTGATTTTCCACTAATTACACCAGCATGCTCTCTTTCTCTTTTCTCTTATACTATTCTTTTCTTCTCAGATCTCATTTTCTTGACTCATCAGTTATACTGTCGATCCTTATGTCAATAAAACGGATGTATAGATGCACATAGAGAAATGTGCTGCTTGTTTGAGAAGGAAGGCTGAAATCACTGTGTTTAGCAATTAAAATTAAACAAGCAAAGCTCATGCAACCTGTGATGACGCTCTGCTTTACTTGTGATTAAATATCGTGCTCTGTATCATCGAATAAATGTGTATGGATATCAACACATCAGCACACAAGGTTATCTCAACATGCTGAGTAAGATTATGAGCATACTGATTTCACAGATAATGTTTTGTCCTTCACTTGAAACCATTTCCATACCTCGCTCCATGTGTATAGGTTACTAAAGTTTACTGTACGCTACACTGTGACGCAAATATGCTGCCCTACTCCCCTTTGTCCAACAACATGCTTGTTATTCCAGCCCTGTCTCCCAGTAGGTGGGTGAGTGCACACGTGTATGTGTGTTTGGGTGGAATGGGGGGGATTTATGAGAGTGTGTAAAGTGGTGTCTGCAGTCATGTGTATAAGTGTTCAAGGCTGTGTGTGTGTGTGTGTGTGTGTCTCAGCATGAGGAAACAGAAGCATATTTTGGGGAATATGGGTGGTGCCAGTAGACAGCCTGCTAGCAATTGGTGAAATGATGGCAGAGCAATTCACGAGAAATCTTCCCACGTGTGTGCTTTTGTTCATACAACTTTATGTTTAGTTCTCCGCATACCATACATAATGAGTGAGTGCTGCGATTGTTTTCAGCCCTCTAGTAAAAGTAGATGTTTGCTTGCCTAAACACATGTAGCTTGTGTGCAAATCTCATCCTCAGTGCACATCAGAAAACAATGTCCTACTTAAATCCTAGCTATGTATCAAATATAAATCCTGACAGGAAGCATGAGGCATGCAGACAGACAGCGGGCTGGTACAAAGCCATGAAAGAACTCCTGTTCCTGTTTTGTCCAATAGCAGGTATTCAAAGTCCTGTGCAAACACGTGAGAGAGATTAAGGTAAACGGGCAACACAAAAGAACTGCTGTTGAATGTGATCTGTGCTAAGTGATGCTGTTCTGTGGGTGTGTGTGTGTGTATGTATTTCAAGTCTTTCCGCTTCAAGAAACTATAGCCACAACCAGAGACATGAACTTCAATAGACTTGAGTAACTTCATTACTCAATCAAAGCATCTAGACAAGAATGTGTCAAGTCTGATTTGAATTTTCTTGAGCAACATGTAAATAAGCACACTGGCTTAAACATTTATGATAGCTTAACACCAGCTGTAACATGAGCGACAAGTTTATATTAAAGCGCTTATTCTAATTATATGATACTGTTTCTATTCGGCTTATACACAGGGTGGCTGCTCCACATATTAAACCTACTAAACCTAATAACCAACAAATTTAGAAAACATGTTATTTACCAAAGTAAATTGTGTATAATCACTCATATGTTGAAGTTTTCTGCATAGAGATGTTTATTTAACATTTATGGAAGGAGTCTCGAATGTCAGTGCTTTGTAAAGCTCAGTAGGTCTTCATGGGAGAATGGTGGAGTGTGTACTTTCTGGTTTCTCTGTAACATGACAAGCTGTGTTATTTTTTTTTGTTTTATTAATTTTAAGAAACAGAATACGGTGAAGCCGGTTATGGGATAACTCTTTACAGCTGTGATTACAGGAACTTGTACGTTTTTTTTACTAGTGTTTATTAGGAACACTTTTACACCTGCTTATTCATGAAAATATCCAACCACACAATCACGTGACAGCAGCACAAGGAACAAACTCATGCAGATACAGGTCAAGAACCTCAAATCAAAGAAAAGATTGGGGGAAAATGTGACGTGGTGATTACGATCGTGACATGGTTGTTGGTGTCAGATGGGCATGTTTGAGAATTTAAAAAACTGTTAATCTCCTGGGATTTTTCACACACAACAGTCTACACAGAATAGGAGTAGATTTGAGAGGTGTGAGGAGAATGGTCAGACTGGCCTGAGCTGATAGGATATAGCTAATAGGCTATAATTACTCAAATAAGCAAAAACGTTTTAACTGTGGTGAGCAGAAACGCATCTCATGACACACAACACATCAGACCTTGAGATCAATACAACATCAGGCTCCAATCCTTTCAGCCAAGATAAAGAATGTGAGACGAGACTGAGAACAGACTCACCAAAACTGGACAGGTGACATGTTCTTCATCAACGGCCATCAACCTTAGCACACTGTTATCTGACCAAACCAAGTTTACTAAAGAAATGGATTGCTAGTTTATCATGCCCAGCTTCCCAGAAACACATTAGATTTTAACATGTGTTTATAATGATCTGGGCTTGATCGGAAGCTTCTAGACACATTTGACTCATTTCCATTAATCGGCTACATAGATATTCTGCACTTCAGTCTTTTTATACAAATATTTTTTGTATTCAGTTGCTGCATCAGATATACTGTGTATGAATGGGGAATTCCAGTCTAGACAAAGAAACATGGTGTACAACTGAGTCAACCCTGCTGGCTATTACGCCCCTGACTGGAGATTGCTTACAGCATCATGACTCACGTCATATGAGCACTGATACCTCCACAGTTGCTGAGTGATTAAGCTTCAGACCAGTCTTCAGTGACTTTGTAATAGCTTGGTAATGGATTGTGTAAGACGATACGACGACTTTAAGTCTTGAAGGCTGACTCAGAACTTCCCTTTAACTGAATTTCACCAATGAGGACACACCTGAACTGGACATAAAAAACCTGAAAGCACTTCCAGGTTCATAAACCATAATACTAAACATAACCTATAATTATCTTGTTTCTGATGTCAGACCAGTTTGTGTTTTCTAGAATGAGTTCTGTTAATATGGATAAAGACGGCTGACGGACATGAACACTTAAACTTGTGTGCTGCTGAACGCTTGACTCTGATTGGCCGAGAAGGTGGTGATTAATATTTTTTCTATTCTTATTCTTAAATAAGGCAGTGATGTTTAATTGTCTATAACAGCACATCTCTGACATTAGTTTCAGCTGTAACATAAATGACAGCTTTATATTAAAGTGCCGATAGCTCAAGTGGTTAAGGCTCTGTGTTGTTGATCGGGGTTCAAGCCCAAGCACCACCATGCTGCAACCGCTGGGCCCTTGATACTGTTTTTATACGGCTTATACACAGGGACTTGTATGGTGGCTGCTCCACACACCAAACCTCCTAAACCTAATAACCAACAAAAAACATGTTATTTACCAAAGTAAATTGTGTGTAATCATTGATGCGTTGAAGTTTTCTGCATGGAGATGTTTATTTAACATTTATGGAGTGTCAGTTTGTAAAGATCAGTAGGTTTACCACCACATGAGAGTCTTCATGGGAAAACAGTGGAGTGTGTGCTTTCCAGTTTCTCTGCAACATCAGGACAATCTGTGTTTTTATTGTCTTATTCATTTTAAGAAACAGAATACAGTGAAGCTGGTTATGGAATAACTCTTTACAGCTGCTACTTGGCTTTCATGGGTGTCTACACATTAGATGGAACCAAATTAAAGCTATGATGTGAATAAATATTGTAATAGTTGCCAAATGGCTCAGGTACAAGAGGGGGTGCTGTTGTTAGACAGAAGCATGTCTAGTCATGTTTTATCTACTCATCCGTGATGGAGGAATATATTTTCCCCTGGAGGTTTAGGGAGTTTTGCTGCGCTTCAGAAGCAGACAGCTACCTTCCCTCGTCGTATGCAGAGTCAGCATGTTCTGTGTTAAGTGCATATGTGATGAGTCCTAACGCTTAAACATAAAGCTATGATTTAACTGGAAAATGATAAAATACTTGAGGCAGTGCCTTAAACACAAACAGTACTTACTTAAATGAAATCAACCAAAAAATCCCATCCAGAGCACTGCAGGTGTTCAGCAAACATTAAAAATATTACAAATTTTTATTTTTAAATGCAGCGCAATTAAATGTTAATAGCACTACCAAAGTTTACCATGATGAAAGAAAGAGTATCTGAATCTCAGCTTACATTGAAGCAACAACTGATACTGCGCCGTGACAGGTTCAGGTCGTTTCATACAGCAGTTATGCTGACAGTGATGACACGAGACATTTAAATGAATTCCTCAAACGCGTACACAGACATTCTTATTAGCATTAGCGTGTGACAAGCTGGTTCCTGTCCAGAATTCTTACAGCTATCTTGTGAAATGTTGAGTAGACTTGCGTGCTTGGGTGTGACTCGAGAGAGAGAGAGTGTTCATCATCAGGTCAACTCTGGGATATGACGCATAACCACGGAAAGAGAACTCCGTGAGAAAAAAAAAAGAGAGAGGTAGTAATCCTTATTTAATAGGACGGTTTACAAAACAGTTCAGGGCATCCTTTAGAGTATAAACATTTGATGCATTTCTAGAGATTGTTTTCAGACCACAAAGAGTGAACAAATAATGAGCCTATTAAATAACTATACCACATACATGACTGATTTCCACTGAATTCCCCTTTTTTTTTTTTTAGGTCAGACTGATTCACTAAAGCAGAATAAAGCGTGTGTAATAAAAAGCATTAGACTTCCTGAATGTTTTTGGTTCTTCATATACAATATGCTTTGCTCCATATATTGACCTTATTATAGGGTACAAAGCAGTTTTACCAGATCTGGGATAAAAACAGCAAAGAAAACCCCAAACAATACATAAAAAAAATGTTTTCAGCAGATGGGTTACAAATTTCACTTCTGTCCCCAATTTGTAGGTATCTGCAGTGGCCCGAAAACTTCTAAACTAATTATTGTTTAAGATTACATAAACAACAAATATAATCTACTGCAGCCCAGTGTCCATGATACAGCTGAAAGCCTCCATCTTCTACTCTATAAGATCCCTGTGCTTGAAGAATGCTGGACTCCAGCTAACTACAGTTCATCTACAAAGCCACAAATTACTGACCTATCAGTTTACAGACTCAAAGCTGGAACAGTTCAGAAAACATATGCTGTGGCATCCAGCCCTCTCCGCATACAGAATGCTAAAACCTCTTTTTTTTTTCTTCTTTTTTTTTTTTTACAGATTTGGGTTGAGAAAAACGTTGAACATGGGGAAAAAACCCCAGGAATAACAGCATGGTTAGCAGTGCTTTCAGTACCAGTAAATTACTACAGATGAACTGTATGACGTTTGATGATTCGAGTCTGATTAATGTCTTGTGTACGCAGAAGCAGACTTCTCAGCCATCATACTAATGTATTAGACGAACTTTATTTTACAGCCACTAAACGACCATGTACACGTGCATAACTAACTCACACACACTTTCTCACTCGCTCAAACACCCCTAATATATGTTGACAGCTTTGCTGATAGTAGCCGTAGTGATGAGGCAGCACGAAGGAATTTGGCAGTCATGCTGTTAATATGCAGCGCTGTGTTTTTAGAACAAATTCAGAACTTAACACCGTATCCCCACCTCTCTCTTTCTCTCTTACACACATACACAGACACATTTTCATTCTATAATCGTCTTGTGTTGACTCGCTCGCTTGACATTTCTTCATATTCAGAGAGGGCTTTAATCTTGGTTGGGGTCGTAGTAAACACCCATCTTGATAACACTAGGTTCAAGGTGAGAGAATTCACCAGGAACACCAGTCTATCATAGGGACTTTGCTACTGTTCCTAAAAACTGTTATGCATCTAACTCTAATCTTAACCTCAGTATCAAATTCTTTGCACTATAAAATTTTAATGTGTTTTTTTTCCTCATGGAGAGCTGCCACCTCAAGGTTAAACTTCATGAAATATAATATTTGGTCCCCAGATGGAGATAAAACATTCGACAGACACAGAGAGAGAGATATATACACAACATGCTAAACTTAGCTAAGCTTTCCCAGGTCACAAATTGATTGTGATTAATCTTCTGAAGAAGCCAAAAATTGATCGAAAGATAAAAATAGGATGACTTGTGCAGCTCTAACACCACCACAGCAAATATTAAAGTGGTTTCTTGCAGAGAGATACGGTCAGATCAGTATAAACCCAGCTGATTCTATGATCTTCCTTCATCCATATTTGGCTGAGGGTGAAGTCTTCTCATTCTTTCCTGTAATCTCATAGCTGGAACACGTAACTATGGATCAGGCTTGAGCTGCTGAACTGCACAGCATACAGTAGATTTCCTGAATCAGAGCTTCCACCCCCTCAGACACAAAATAGGCAAGTAGAAGAAGACAGGAACTGCTGTGTGGTGTGTGTGGTGACTTGGTTGCACATTTAGACGCGAGCGTAGACACGTGTATGCAGCTATTCAGGATCTCTAGGAGGCTGTGTGTCATCGCTAAACTAATGGGTGTCAACATGCTGTAATTTGTGACTGTCTGAAAGGAAAGAGTTCTTGAAGTAGAGAGAAACAGAGGGTTGAGATGGTTTACTGTCTGCATACCGACATGATGCTCCAAGCCCTGCTCAATGTCACGTCCTCTAAATAACTCTCCACAAGACCTCAGCAACAGACTAAATCTGGCATCTTTAATAGACTTGACGGAAGCCAGCGTATGTCAAAACGTCTTAGGTGCCTAGGTGACCAAATATAGAACGGAAGTGGGGTTATGCATAAATTAGGTCTCCAGGAAAGAAGGAAACACAGGAAACCACATTAACACCCACTAATCAAACCTAACCTCTCCAAAGCCGACTAATAACATCTCACATGTTTATTGACGTAAGGGAGGATTGAGAGACAAGTGTTATTTACTACACGAAGAGCTACACTAAAGAGCAGTTGCAGTGCACTGCATATTCATGAATTCAATGTGCAGCATCCTCGCATGTAAGACTGAAATGTAAGGCTAAATAATGCATGCCTCCTGGAGTACCTTCAGCATACAGCAATTTTACAACTCAAGCAGCAAACAGAAACCAGGCTTAGATGCAACCAATTACTGCTTTCTTTGGAGACAGCTGAACTTTTGAATGAAAAAGTCCTCCAATTTGTGATATAAGAAGCGATTTCGACTGCTCTCGTTGCCAGATCTTTTATTATGCGCCATGCAATTAAGCAGATGGAGACCTAATCATTATCATCAGCCAGGCTAAACATGGCTTTGGCTCTGTGATGCCAAGAACAGATTGAACCACATATTATCTACACGGAAGTACCATTAAAATTAAGGGTGTACATAGATAGTAGCCCTAAAAGAGTCTCAGTAAGGTTTTCAAATCTGTTTCCACTACTGAATTTACTACTGTATTTAATGATCATAGCTCCAGGGTTGATGGTTCAATTCTGAGCCCGGCTTAGTGTCTGCATGCAGTTTCGGGTTTCCATGTGGTACCTTTGAGTTCTCTGGTTTCCTTCCTCGGCCCCATAAAATGCAGTTAGGTGAACTAACTATGCTTTATTGTCTCTAGATGTGAATTGTTTTTTTTAGACAATTCTATTGATTTTAACATACTGAGCTATTTTTATTTCAAAGCTTAATCAATTTTTAGACCGAATCTTACCATTTTAAGGGTCTCAACTAATTTATTTATTTATTTATTTAAAAAAAAAAAAAAAAACATTATTTAATACTGGAATTAACATTTTAAAATGGTTTAATCTTATTTTATTTTAATGATATTGCACATGCATAGTGTAGGTACACTTGATGTACAGTACTGTGTAAAAGTGTATTTAGTACAAAATTTGTTATAGGTCTTTATTTTATTTATTTTTGAGTCAGTACAAAAACATTACAAAAATGAAATGTTACAGAAAAATGTTTGTATGTCAGTAAAGTGTCACAGGCCACCTATCAGACCAAAAGAAAGCAATGAAGGCTGCTGAGATTTTCCATTCAGCAAAAATAAAACAAAAAAGACCTGTGACTCCAAGATGTTCATTAATTACACAAAGTATTCCCAAGCTGACTGATATTTTATTGGGTTGCCAAGTAATGTTTATTGCTTTGATTAAATAGTATTTAACTTCTTATGTAGAAATGGATTACTTTTTGCAGCTCTTTACAGCATTCCTCTGCATGTGCCTAAGATTTTTCGCACAAGTACTCGATACACAGAAGATATCTCTCAGTGAAACAGATTGCATTCATTCGCTTATAGCTGGGGATGGTGGAAAAACAGGGAGGTGAAACTTAAACCTGATTACAATTCGTGTTCATGGTGACAATCAACAACCAGCAGGTGTTTAGAGGAGAGTAAAAGTCTGTGCACTTTGACTACAATACTGATACTGATAAATGTAGAACAATAGGAGTAAAGACGTGGACTAACAAGGCCACTATAAAGGTCTGCTCTTGACAGATGAGAATATCCTGTTCATTTGTGAAAAATTATCTATAAACATCTAGATGTAAAGCTGTATTCATTTTTAATTCGTGACTAACTTAGTTATCTTCGTACTTGGATTTCATAGACACTTTAGGTTTGTAATGTATGTGTAATGTAGATGTACAAAAATCTGCCCCCTTCTGCATTCTCTTTGAGTCTTTCTTGCACTCAGGCATAAAAGCAAGACACAATTATGAAGCCCAGAATATCGTCTCTTACCCAGGGCCAGAAGAACATCCGGCAGTAAGCGCTCGGTCAGCATCTTTTAGCACTATTAATGTAAAATGATGTATGCCAGCTAAAAGGTTGCTTCACGGTGATAACTTGGTAAACACAATATCCGCCTGGGCCATCACAGAGTCTACTTTTATTCCACAGTTACCCCCCCCCCCCACCAATCTAGCCCGTCCCTTGTTATGATCCATGTTAAGCTCTTTACTTCTCTCTCTTTTTCTCCTCTACAATATGCTCTCAACTGTCAAGGCGGTGCATGAGTTGCCAACTTACTCTGCCCACGAGCTGACGGCCAAAATACACACTGGCACACTGCCATATTCGCACCCCTATCTTTGCCACAAAGTACAGCATCCCAGTCTATGTCTGGCAAAAAAAAAACCCTCCAAAACCTTCAAGCGGACCATCTGCTCAGAAATACTGTGCAACAAAGATGAATACTAATTAAATGCTAATTTACAGCGTAGTCAGATGGAACATTTTTACCTCCATTAATTTATGCTAACAGGCATGTAAACTTTGTCTGAAAATGCCACAGTCATTTAAAACAAAAAAAAGAAAAAGAAATGAATAAATAAATAAATAAAAACTGAAAATGTCTGGGTAGATTAGATCCTTTGTGCAAAGATGATGAGGGGAAAAAAAATGTCTAATCTCTGAACAATACACACTAACACACACACACAACAAACTAGAAAGACAAAGTGTTTATGTTCTCGACCAAAACATCACACATAAAATATATTATTAATTAATGCTTCCAAATTTCAAGATTAAAAAAGGATTGGCTGTCATTTGTCCAGGCTAATGAATCTACCTTGGGGGAAAAAATGTTCTACCATCAGACAGATCTGATGTGTGGAGTGCAGTAAGCTTTGGGATTTGAAAGGAGTAGCTTGCATGTTATAGTTACAGCATCGCTGTGCATCAAGTCATGGTAAAGTCTATCACATTAAAACACACAGATCAAGTGAGAAGTTGTGGTTGGTGGTGAGTGAACCTACCTAACCATTGAGCAATTACAATTATAGCCCTGACATGAAATCCACTCCAGCGTATAACATTAGAATGCACTTCTAAATTTGGATAAATTTAAGATATTTATGCCGATCTCTGCATGGAGCTATTTTAAAAGCATCCATAGCATGAAAAATCATTAGATAAAAAAATAAAAGGAATTGCGATGTGCTTGTAGACGCTACAATGAAAAAAAAATGACAGCAAGTACAAGAAGAAATGTGAGATTTGTCTTCCTGTATCAGCAACCCAATCTTGTTTGTTCACTTTTGCTACCCACAATTTTAGGACCAGACCCGTTTTATGAAGTGGAGACTGCCAGGGGCATGAAATCTTTTACTTTTCTGACAACGTATGCAGATTGTGCAAAGCAGGTTCAAAAACAGGTTTTACGTTCAGTTGTCTCAGTGTGTTTACATGAAATATTTTGGTTAAAACAGCTTTCCACTTTAAAAGAAAGTAACGTTAGGAAAGAAAGTTGGTTTCAGGGATCAGCCAGGTCAGAAGGTCAAAATGGTCAGTAATTGGTTACAAATATTAAAGAAGTCACAAATTAATGCACGTCAGTAATAGATGTACTCAGTATATCTGAAATAATCTTAAATAACCAAACAGTTGTTGGAAAGCCAAACTTAAAAATCTCTGAAATCTCTCTAAACTTTCAGAGAATGACAATCCCTAACCTTGGAGCAGAAACACAGGAGAAGTTACTCAATAACTAAACAGCTTTAACTTTGTGTACCAGGAGCAGAGAACCAATGTAAATCATGCTTGTGGGAAAATACAGCGAGGTGGTGTTCAAAGACATCCCACATCATGATGAGATATCCCTCAGCACCCCACCACAACTGTTTTAGGTACAAATGCCAAAGAAAACAATCCGTACAATATAACGAAAAGCTTGTATTGAGAGGCTGCAACATGTTCAGCGCCCTGCAGCGGTGCTTTTTCACATCAGGTGCCAGGCTTGTAATAAATGATTGTCATGTGAAAAGCTGTAATGTTTTTTGACAAAGTCATCTGTAGGTTTCTTCTGTTGCGTCTCTGATGTGACAATACCGAAGCAAATCTTTCTAAACCCTCTGTATTCTGCTTTTTTAAATAAACAGACACTAAACTAACAAAAAAAGGTGTCTGTGACATTGTACAGTGAACACTGTGTGTGGAAATGCACACTGTGTTGAGTTCCTCTGATTGTAAAAACAGGGCAGATTATCTGCTGAAACAATGACGCACACAGAAATATTAAATTTTACATTTATAATACTTCCACTTAATACACTTGCAAATGTTCACACACACACCTGACTCTTACTGAGATGTAACTCAAACCTACTCGGATTAACGTCTCCTCATCTGACTGAACAATCAAGTCTCAATTTTCAGTTTTTTAGTATCTTAGATACATACGATATGTAACTTATATGTATAGGAGGTAAGGTTGGTTTCGGTTGATGGCGTAGGAAAACAATCCATAAAGGGCCAGTGTGATATGACCCAATACTTTTTTCCCCACTTTACCGTGATTATCTATTGCTCTGCACATACTAAAGTCTTGACTCCACTTACAACACAGCAATTTCGATTTTTCCTTGGTTTTTAACTGCATATAGCTACTTGTAATATTATGAACATTCACTTGACAAGTGTTATCGCTTACATTATTACCGCTATAAACATTCACAAGACTCTCTAATAGTTAATAAGGCAAAACACAACCTGTCATGTTACCAAGTGTGAAGTCCTTCGTCCTGACTTACAGTTACAAAATGCACAATTCTATCAAACGAAAGAGCCATATATATAAAAGAAGCAGTCATCCTATCAATGATACATCTTCTATGCTAAATAGGAACATGTTTTAGTTTATTAGTCTACATAATAGTCTATATGTCGAGCCTTTCTTTACCTTATATTTAAGTCTCTGTAAATGAGATGAATGAGCTGCTGTTATAGACACTTAACACTTCTGAAAGATCAGAAGCCAGAATTTAAAAGCAGTATACAGAGACATATATAAATGAGTTTAATGTGCTACTCACCCTCTTTCTATGGATATAAAGATTATGGAATAACACCAGCGTGGAGTTTAGCAGTGAATGAGAGCTGAGAGGAGCTCAGTCAGACTCGGAGGAGTTTCAGGACAGTCCCCTAAGGGTGTGTAGGAAGTGGGCGGGGCTTTTTGTTGTGGGCCAGTGGGCGGGGCCGCTGCGTGGCTGACTGACACCACCCCATTTAGCTCGAGGCGCGCACACGTGCTCTGATGAACAGTGCAAAGGTTGTATACTGATAGGAATAATAACTCACACAAAGCTAGACAATCAGCATAATGAATAGATCTGGGATCAAATAAACCCCAGCGTGCTGATGTACTGTGTCCTGACAAAACCGTATCGATTCAGTGGAGCTCCAAAAAAAAAAACCCGGCTTCCTAAAAATACGGTAAAACCGAAGTAGCACTTCTTACAGTAAGGCGGGGAAAACCATGTCGATTCATTTCTTTCCCTGTTCTTAGTCATTCAGACCTGGGTGTAATCGTCTAGTTTGCCTCAGACTCTGAGACACTGGCAGGTAGGCGGCTGCTGGAGGAAAGCATCCATTACTGTAACAGCCTTACAGCACAACCCCCAGGACACAGAAACTTAAACATCTGATACATGAAAACATCATTTTAAAACCCCACAAACCGATCGCCATAAAATAAGTAAAAAAGAAGGAGATGTAGTAGTGTATTTACCTATTTAACACCCATCACGTATCTTGAGCTCAGCGCATCCGTGTTCCAGAGGAATAAACCTCCACTTGAATCCACACTGCCCAAGCCAGGCTAAAATAATATTTCTGAACACACCTCACGATGGTTTCCTAAAACGGGATGAAATTTTATTTGCCGTAAGACGGCCAGTATCGTGGTCCACGTCGCGGAAAGAAAGGATTGTGGAGAAACGCCTCTCCCACTGGCCATTGGAGTATTGTTCGGAGAAGATGCGCTTCATTGGATAAGTAAGCTGTCTGTCAAGGAAGTCCGCGTATGTGATTGGCTCACGCTGCCAAAGGACCATCCCGAAAATCCTGTCACGCAACAGCGTTGTAATATCACTAGACTCCCGCCCATGTCTGACGCAAATAGTGAATGAAGACAGGGGTGCTTCTTATTTTCTACACTGCACCTCCTCGTTTCTTTTCCTCGTGTCCCTTGCTCCCCCTTCGGGGTGAGATATTTTATCAGAGGGAAATTTGTCGAAAGTATTGGAAGAGGGAGAGCAAGTGGAATATTGGTTCAGCTCTTATGTAAATGAATTAGGGATGTACTGATTCGATACTGAATATCGGCATCAGGATTGAATTCACACATTTTCCCATATGAGTCATCCCTTAAAAAAAAAAAAGTACTCAAATATTTTTCCTAATCGTATAGACTGCCATAAAAGGTCATTTTCCTAGAGCACCCAGAATCCTCTAACACTGTGATGCTCATAACAAGGTTGGAAACAAAGCTCCTAAAGAGAAAGAGAAAGATCTGCAGTCATATTACCCGAACCCTTGATAATTGTATTATGTTAACCTGATACTCACCGGTGCTGGTGCTGTAAGTTCGTACAGTTGTAGCAGTGGGTGGTGGTGAATCTGAATCTAGTGATGCAGTGTCATCATCTTGGGAGCAGCCAGCTTGGATGGCACGGAGGTAACTATGGCTTCGGGAACGAAAGCAGGTGGGCAAATCAGGGTCTTCTGCCCTCGAGTGAGAGCGTGTAAGTGCATGCATCTCTCCGAACACAGATTCTGAACAGGAGTCTTCTCCATAGCGTTGGTTCAACTCTGAGTCCCGCATCTGAAGAGACAGAGACAGGTTGAGCCCAGCTGTAAGAGCAGTTGGCTTGGATTACAAGGCAGGATGTTATCAAGACAGAGGAAGATGCACAGTGAAGAGATGGAAGTATACGATTCTGTGCTGCCATTTCTTTCTAACTAAACCCAGGTCTTTATAGTGGGAGAAGGCAGGAAATGCTCAGTATGTGCCTGGCTTACTACTTAACTATTTAATAAGTTGAAATTAAAGACAATTTAAAGTAATTATCAGTAAAATAACTTGGTTGCAAGTATTTAAATATTTTTTCCCTCTGTGACAGACTACATAAAACAAGCTTTTAGGGTATAAGAGTAAACAAAGGAGGAATACATTGACCTAATATCAATACTGAGGCAAATTTACTCCAGTAAAATTCTTATGCCAGTAAGTAATATTCTACATTCTGTTTCAACTGAGCATCATATATTTCTAATAACACACACAGTGAATTGGATTTTTTTTCATTTTGAATAAATAGGATTCTGTCAACAACACTCAAGCAGTAGCATTAACAGCCAATGCCAATTCATTCCAGTGGCCTTTATTTATTACACCAGGCCTCTTTAATTGATCATTTGTCACTCGGCTTAAGTGGAGAGGGAGACGAGTGAGGCAGGGTGGAAATGACTCAGAGGCTAATATCAAATGCCTTTCACAGCCACTTAGGAATGGGACCATGATGTTTCTGAAACTGTTGAAATGAAATTATAAATGCATACACTTGTCAGCTTGTCAAGATATGATTATATCTAAAGATTTGCACAGGCTATGATATCGCACACTCATGCAAAACATGCAGAGGACATCTGACCTGGCTGATGCAGCTGTTACGTCCAAGTGTGCTGCAGCCCTGACTGAAGTCGTCATCATCCCAGCGTGGGAATGATGAGCTTACGGAACCTCCGATACAGTCCAAATTATCCACACTGCGATTCCCAGAGAATTCTCGCAGAGATGGAAGACAACTGAGAAGAGAAGAGAAAAGAAAAGAGGAGCCAGACAGAAGAGAATAGATTTGAAATTGCCCAGGAAATTTAACCATTTTCTGATTTTACGACTTCCAATGTGCGTTTATAAATACAAAGCAAATGGAATAAGTTAAGCCATGAGGAAAAAGCTTTACAATATGATGTAGACAAATATATGGAATAAAAGACTGGGTTGTGCTTTTATCTGTGTGGCCTGATATCAAGCAGAGTTACTCTATCCACCTTAAAGATTGTTTTCCCCTAATGTCATGTCCTGAAGTGTTTTATCCCTCTTATTCAACAGCAATTTGCCAATGTTTAAAAGTGTCAATTTATTAGTGAATGACACATTGTACCTTTTACCTGTTTGTTGTAACTTTTTTCTCTGTCTTGAAGTTTGAAGACAAAATGCAACATATTGTGTTATTGAGAAACCAGAACCAAAAATTCCTTTGTCCTCAAGACTCTACCGTGGCATTAAACTGACTGGCACCCAAGACTCCTTTCATAAATTTCTAAATTTTTTATTTCTCCTTTCTATAACGCCATCAATCAATTTAAATAAACATCTCCTTGCAGAGAGGTGGTTATTAATACAACTTTTATCTACCATAGTCTATATACACCGATCAGCCATAACATTATGAGCACTGAGAGGTGACGTGAATAACACTAATATCTCCTCATCATGGCACCTGTTAGTGGGTGGGATATATTAGGCAGCAAGTGAACATTTTTGTCCTCAAAGTTGATGTGTTAAAAGCAGGAAAAATGGGCAAGTGTAAGGATTTGAGCGAGTTTGGAAAGGGCCAAATTGTGATGGCCAGATGACTAGATCAGAGCATCTCCAAAACTGCAGCTCTTGTGGGGTGTTCCTGGTCTGCAGTGGTCAGTATCTATCACAAGTGGTAAAGGCTCACTAAAGCACGTGGGGAGCGAAGGCCGGCCCGTGTGATCCGATCCAACAGACGAGCTACTGTTGCTCAAATTGCTGAAGAAGTTAATGCTGGTTCTGATAGAAAAGTGTCAGAATACACAGTGCATGAAGGGTTTTGACAGTAAAAGGGGGACAATATGAGGCTCATAACGATATGCCTGATCGGTGTATAACGCCATTAATATATACGTCTTGCAGCCGGAATTACTGTCTGATCTGTGTTATTATAGAAAATTACTTCATCAATGATATAAATCCTATTAAATGTTTTCTATTCATTGATTTATTCATTATAATACATCAGACTGTGAAACACATGATGTGTCAGTTGAGGTGACCACTCAGCAGTTTGAATCCTAGTACTGCCAAGCTGCTACTGTTAAACTATTAACCCCTTATCTACTCTAGCTGCTTTAGATAAAAGTTTTTTCCCAATTTAGTACATGTAGTTGATCTGTACATTTAAATGGTAACAGTTTAAATGACATTAAACCAGGGGAGTTATCTTATCCGGATAGGGCCGGTCTGCATGCAGGATTTCATTCCAACCAAGCAGAAGCCACACCTGAAAGCTGAGATCAACAGGTAGACTCAGGTGTGGCTCCTTCTTGATTGAAACGAAATACTGCACACACAACGGATAATCTTATTGCAGATAAGTTTGCACACCCCTGAGTTAAACACAAACGACGAATCCAACTAGAGTGAAAATGACCATTCCTGTGATTTGTCCAGAAACGACATCTAGGGTGATGTTGAGCAATGGCCACAAACTCTGAACAGGCTTTCCCCATTTTGTTTTCCTGAGTTATGACTGTAAAAGCATGAAAAAAAAATAGTTTCCATGTCTACCTAACTGAGGATTGATTCAATAGAGAAAGCCACTCAAGAGTTGTAGAATCCAGAGCCTTACTCATTAATCATCTCATAGTAGGAGTACTGAGTACTCAGGCTTGGTAGAATCTGATATCGCATCTTCGCAAAAGAAAATGCATTAGCTTTTATCGCAGCACCTTTACTGTGTACTCATATTCTGAGATGAATGTAGCCCCTGGATGAACTGCAGCGCTGAAGTCTATGGTAAAGCAGCTCCCCCCGGTGTGCTGTGTGAGGAGCTGCAGCCGACCTGCTTCTCTTCACTGCACTGACCTTACGGAGCGTCCGATCTGCTGCAGAGTGGCAATGCTGTGGAGGGGAGACCATAGGGCCTCTAGATCCCCCTGGAGCATCGAGTAGTCCAGCGGACGGCTGGGAGAAAGGGCATTTAAAAGTGAGGAGGGCAAGAGGGTAACAGAGGTTACTGATAATGAGGAAGGTATGGTGTACCAGGTGAGGGGGTAGGAAAAAGAATTCTGAACATGTAAAGGGGTTAAATGTGGGTTAGGACAGGGAGATATACTAATGGAAAAATAAAAGCTCTGTGCTTTAATATTTGTGGTCAGTTTTAAAGCCTATGACCAGCATTAAAGCTTGTTCTGCAGGTTTCTAATTGTACTGTTGGGTGTGTTATTCCTTATAGCTGTGAACACAAACAGAAAAAAATCGAATAAGGCTGCCTTTGAAAGGTGGGTCACAGCTTAGGCAAGAACAAGCAAGAACAAGGATACACTATTAATGTAGGCTTTGAATTTTTTAATGGCTCAAATGTCAGCAGGATTTAGGACGATAGAAAATAGTTCATTATAATTTTTCGGTCAGGAATGAAATGTGCCAGCATTGTCAGACGCTAAAGTACAGACAACTTCTTCACAATCTCTTTTACAGGAATCTCACAACTACATACTCAGAAGATCAATAACTCCCCAGTGACTTCAAGAGGCTCTCACAAAAAGTACTGAAAAGCTGCAGGATGGCTCTTAGTCTTCTCAGTCTTATTGCTTTTCTGCTATTCCTGGACTTTATTGTTTTCTTGATATTGATGTTATTTATACAGGCAGAGGTGGAATTTCTCTCCAAAATTAACTGTGGTGTATCTTTTTTCCATTAGTATATATATAAATGAATTGATGTGATCAAGAATATGGCAGATTTGTGGGTTTTATATCTTCTTTAGTTGTTACTTTTTGCTGAATGTCAGTGGGGTGCAACCTTGTTCCTAAACACAGCATTCCTATTTCTTCACTGTGATGAAACCTGAAAATGTGCATTTTATTAACATCCACAAAACAAGAGGTGTAATATTCCTGCGCGCAGCACATTTCTTACACATAGTCTTTCTGTTTAGGGAAAAATGTGGGAGATAGCACATAAAAAGAGGGGAAGCTAGCTGTGCTAAATCTATCACATGAGAGAGCACAGCTTGAATGTGTGTGTGATTGAGTGTATTTATGGTAATGGCATAATGCCCACTTACTTTCTGGAAGGGAACTGGTCACTGAGGGACTGCTGGGTCGCACGTAGGTAGCTCTGTCTGCGCGCAGCAGTTTTTGGTGAGGGTTTCAAGCTGCTATCCGAGTCATCGCTGTCCTCCAGATCCCCCATGGCCTTTACGTAGCTACCACTGCGCATCCGTCTGCATGGGATCTCGCCTCGACCAATAGTCCCACTCCACTCCCCTGTAGAGGGCATCTTCATGCAGTTCACAGATAAAACATAATAAATATAAATACTCATGGTGAGGCTTATATATGAAATTATGTTCAGGTCATGTCAGTACTGTTTCATTTGTATGTAAGCACTATGTGTGTCCTTATATGTGTAGTTTTGCTTAAAGAACCAAGAAAAGCCTTATTGCTACCATATTGCTAAACTGTTTTGAAGAAAAATTTTTGTTATCTTGTTTGTGTTATATTTTAGTAATAGAGTCCTGGTGGTTCTGTGAAGTACTTAATCAACGAAACATCTCAGCATCAGCGAACCATCTGGGATGACTTGGCAAAGTTTAGTACACCCCCCAACTCACCCTGCCTCGCACCTGGAGATAATGGCAGGCCAGCTCCTGCTGACATGACTTGGACTTGAGTAGGGTGCGATCCAGTGTGGCTGAGCCCTTCTGGCACAACTGCCTACTGGGAGCCAGTGTGAGTGTGGACCAGGGCCCACCCTTCCCATAATTCCCTTCCACAACTGCCATTCTTCCTCCTCCTCCCCCTCCTCCTCCACCAGGACCTGGGAGTGCAAGGAGGCCCTGGTGTTTCAGGTCATTGCTGCTCTTTGAGGCTTTCAGTGTGTGCTCACTAATGGTGTTGTAGCCTTGCATTAAGTACTTTGAATTCACTTGGCTTTCCAGCGCTGACCCTGATGCAGAGCTCTGACGACCCAGAGTCATCATTGCCACAGGGCTCCTGTAGTTAATGATGTCACTGTCCAGGTCATCTGAGCTCCAGTAGCCAGACATGTTGGAGCGTGGACGCCGTTTTGCAGTGCCCTCACTCTTGGCACGGTCTTTGCTTTTACTGCGCCGGTGGTGTTTGTCCTCATTGGCGCTGCTTCCTGAGCGCCCATTCATGTTACCCTTCATAGCTGAGCTTTCTAGTGACTGTGACTTGGCGAAGAGTTTCTGCACAGAATGGACCAGATAGCGGATCTTTCCTGGGCTATCGGTGCGCTGCTGCTGCTGTTTAGTTGTTTCCACAGCTGTACTACGATGAAATTGTAAGGTGCTGAAACCATCCCTCTGCCCTGGCAACTGCTTCTCAAACTGATCCAGGAGGTTCGCTGGTAACCGGTTCATCTTCCCTGCACCTAAATGCAAGGAGAAAGAAGAGTTTAATACATGTTTTAGCTGACTGTTAAGACTGTTAAGCCTCTTTATTGCACATTATAATTTTAAAGAATAAAACTTTTCATTGTCAGACTTGAAAATGTTATTAAAATGCAAGATTTTTTGGAATACATATGGAAATGTCATTCAGCTAAGACCCAAATTGGTTAATTTGTTAGCTAACATTTTTCCTTTGATGTAGCTTTAAGCAGGTCACATTTCATGTTCTCTCATTTCATTATATTGTTTAGAACCTTTAAAAAGGATCATTTTTACATGTGAAAAGGGAAAGAACTCTGCATGGATATGACCAAATCTTGGTCTAGACTATTTGGAGATAATATATGATTATGTGCTGATTGTCTACAATTGTCCTACACTAACCCATAGTTAGCACAAGTCACCTATAAATTAAGTATCAGTATCACAGTGTCATTTGTGTTATGCTCTGCCTAAATATAGTATATATAATCAAAACCATCAGAAAGAAGCAAACTGGCTTTATGGACCATGCATATTGTTTACTGTACATGACAGGTGTAGGAAGATCAAATAGACAAGAAAATCCTGCCAATTTAATTTGCTTCACAGCTATACTATACAAAAACCCCTTTCATAAATAAACAGTGTCAATAGCTATGTATCAACTATATAAAGACCTAGATTAATTATGTAAGCTCAGTTATTTGATCTGAAATTCATGTCCCTGTCTTGTTCTGACCTGATATGGTAGCAGATCCACTGGTGATCATGGTTGTGCGTCCTGCTCCAAGTCCCATGTTCATTCCCATGCCTATGGACATAGAGGTACCCAGTGTGCCTGTGCTGATGCCCCCGATGTTGTCTCCACCTGGAGGTGAATAGTCACCCTGCTCGTAATGGGAGTTGTAGTGGATACGTGGGAACGTGCTGCTGGTGGACAGCTGGTTGCTGAGGGGCATCAGGCAGTCTGGGGGAAGACCACCTGAGCTGGGTGAATTGGAGAAATGATGGGGCTCCAGGGCTCCATAGTGATCCATGGTGGAAGAAGGGACAATGTAGGGTTGACGCGAGAGGGTGGAGCTTGCTGAGGGTGGGTACAATGGATCTAGGCGAGAGGGTGAGTGAGGAGGGTCACAGTCGGAGAGGTGACGTGTGCGGTGGGGGGTGTAGCCTTTCATGATGTGACGTGGCAACCCCCCCAAAGACCCCTAAAGTAGCAGCATGGCTCCACCAGGGAGAGAGACACACCCTGGAGGAGATGTCCTGGAGAAAAAAGAGGTAAGGGGGACAGAAAGGAAAAACTGTGTCAAAAGGTCTGCTGTTATCAGAAGAACCATATTAAAGATGCAGTTTGTAATTGGAAGAACTCACTGTTGCTAATCAGGCAAATCACAATTTCAGTGAAATTGACAAAGCCTCTTCCCCTCAATTAAACCTCTGTTAAACTATGTAATGCCTCATGAGATGCTTTGTGAACTATTCTGTTACAGAAACTGAGGATAGAGCTAATTACTGGGCATGGGTAGTATGAAATTAACTCGGAAATAATAACAAAAGCTATAGAATTGCATATTACATATCTTTTCGGACTAGAAACACATTTAACCCTTGTGTTATGTTAATTCTTTAGACCCTTTGGTACCGTTCGGGTTAGATTGATTATTGACACTATTGATTTAGAATTTGTGTAACAAAATATACAATAATTAACAGACACTGGTGGCATAAACCTTGATAAATATGAAATTGAACAGTGTTTTACTTAATGTTTATTATTTTGAACTGATTTCTTAAATACAGGTGATGACCAACAATAGAAGCATGAGAAACAAAAGATTTTTGTGGTCACTGGCTGTGAAATACAGCTCTTCATTACAAAATTCAATGCAGATGATTTACAACAAATGCAAAACACGTTTAGTAAAAATTAAAAAATGGGTCAATTTGACCTGAACACCAAACAAGGGTTAAACATTGGAAAAGAAAAGCCTAAAACATTTTTCATTCAAATTTGGTATAGTATTATAGACATTGGTGGACTGACATGAACTGATATCAGCAGATTAGTGGAGTACTGTAAGTAGAATGAGATCACATATCA
This sequence comes from Hemibagrus wyckioides, assembly GCF_019097595.1. Lineage (NCBI taxonomy): Eukaryota > Metazoa > Chordata > Actinopteri > Siluriformes > Bagridae > Hemibagrus > Hemibagrus wyckioides. The sequence continues at coordinate 15,674,781 of NC_080720.1, read as the reverse complement.
AAATGACACAAAAATATAAACCACCAGCATACATAGACACACAATTTGAGAAGACTTTTAACTGATTGGTCAGAATGAGCATTGTTTGTAATGAAACAGTATCCTATTGTGCTCATCAGTTAGAGTAAAACTCTGGCACTTTATTTAGATTTGTGCACACACGCCACAGATAAAAGTGATTTTTGTAAACAGGATAATAAGCAGATTGTACTAAAGCTTTCGCAGTAAAGCTGTTTTATAATGGGAGTGAATGGGCCTGTTAGAGAAAAGGGTATCTTACACAGATGGCCATTTCACCCTGAGCTACAAACAACCTCTCCACCTATTTTATTAGGACACTGACTAGCAGACACCTGCCTCACAGAGACACCAAATACAGCTGTCTTTTTAGTTAAGCACACATCCCTATTGCGTCAAAGCCACGAAGATAGCTTAAAGCATGTCATATGGCTTCCTCTTGCTCTACAGCCAATACTAGTAGGAGCCTGCTACCACATATTGTGTGCCCAGACTGTCTGTGGCCTTCTATTGCCTACTTGGCATGTTAGAACCTGCCAGATAGAAAAAGCAACCATTCATTTGCTACAGCATAACAGTCGCTGGCAGCAAAGCACCCATCATAATGCTACTTTGACTTCAGTAATCTGCGTGCAGCAGTTAGGTGAAGATGTTGACTAGCATGGACATTTATCTGTGATTTGTGATTAAAAGAAAAAAGAAATTCTTCATATCAGTATAGAACTACAGAGATTGCATGTGCAAGACAGAAAGAGAGACAAAAAGAGAGAGAGGGCAAATCAAAATACCACCGAATTATCAGAGGAAAAACAGCAGAAGCCTGAAATAAGGCTGGCAATGAGCAGCTGACTGACACAAGCTGATCATTTCTTACAGGAAAAGGAGATACATTATGATGTCATTAATACTTCAATTATATGATCTTTTTGAGTACACATGAATTACATCAAATGGCTTCAGAAATGTAGAAGTGAAAAGAAAGAAGAGAAAAAGTGAAAAGGAGCAAAGCAAAGCATGTACTATAGACATACTCATACAGCCTGAGAGACTCTCTCTCTCTCTCTCTCTCTCACACACACACACACACACACACACACACACACACAAACACACACACACACACACTCACACACACTTACTATGCTTGTGATGGTCTCACCTGATGTAATAATTAATGCAGCTAATGAATGTTATTTCTACATTTGAACCCTAACCCATTATTTTTTAAAATGTATTTTATTTCCAGTTTTCTTTAAAAAAAATAAATAAAAAAAAATAATTAAAAAAAATCACAAGATCAAAAAATGTCAGATATTCCTATTTTTGGTCCCCACCAAAAATACACACACAAGTGTGTGTGTGTGTTCGAGAGAGAATGAGTGTGACAGAGAGAGTTGGGTAAAGCTCCAGGTGTACAGACTGTATTTTTTGGACTTGCTTGCTGAGCAGTCATCTGCTAAAGTCTTCAGTGATGGAATGACACTGACACTAATACCACCCACACACACTTTATAGTTAAATCCATTAAACTTGTAAAAATCTGAAGTTGTTTTTCCATTCAGCTCCTGTTTTTTCGCTATTCAAGTTTTTGTCTGTGATGCACACAAATCTAATGTCTATTGAAAAACATCTGAAAACGGCTCTGTCTTTCTTCTGTCTGTCGGTTTGAAGTTCCAACTTGACCTCGTTACTATTTTGACAAAGGCACAGTGTGGGTAGTCACAAGCCTTCAAAGCTTCACTGAGTTGTTTACACTCTTCATTCTTGAACTCAATGACAGTTGGCATATTTTCACTCCAGAGCTCCAACTTCTAATGACTTCTTCCTCTATTTGACTGTGGGAATCAAATTCCTATCTTAAATAGCTAAACACATGCAAAATGTCATACCTACTCACAAGGACACGCAACTAAACACAACCAAAATATGATGTCAACGTATCTTAAAGGCCACACTCCAAAAAAAAGAATGATTTTTATTAATAATCATAACTGAAAGACATCAAAATACACAAAAAGGACACACTTAATTAAACCTTAAAGGCACTGTTGACCAGTGCTAAGGCTTCTCTTAAATGCCTATGATGAAATCGGTCTGGTGATGTGGACACCTGAGCATCACACTCATTTGCCTACTTCCCCAAACTGTTACCACAAACATTTTAAGGACACAATTTGTTAAACACCTTTTGGATGAATTGGAACGCTGACTGTATACCACCCCTTCTCACCCAACAGCAGTCCTTGACCTCACTTAATGCTCTTGTGGCTAAATGGACTCAATCCAACAGCCATGCGCCAAAATCTAGTGGGAAACCTTCCCAGAAGAAGGGTGTTTATTAAAACAGCAAAGGGGAACGAAATGAACAAGAACAGATGTTCAACAGGCACATATTTGTTTAATGTCCACAAACTTTTGCCCATATTGTGTAGCCCTAGCCCTAAAATAAATTTTTGGATCCTTCACATTTTGTCTGCCAGACTTTTATAATAACCTGTCATCAAAATTCCAGATTTTTGCCAGCTGGAACAGCAAGAAACAACAGACAAATCAGCAGTCTCTGACTGTGAAGATGCAAGGAAACTGCTCGTGTTCACTTGATTGTATAAATCTGACTGTCCCACATCCAAATGCAAGTTATATGACTTGCATTCACCTGGATCTCCAATCAACTTTAGAGTTTTGTTAACTCTGACTGTTGCTGGTTATGAAACTGATTACAGTTTTCACTGTTTTCAACTCAGGAGCAGTTTCTGAAACTTCAGTGCAATCTCTGCTGAAAATTTGTCGACCTCATCTCTTTTCCAACCATCTCTGGCAAATCTGTCTTGACTGATGCCACAGCATGACCTTTGCCAAGATAGCTGCTGTAATGTGTACACACTGTGGTATAAGGCTGTCTCTGCAAACTCCACACCAGTCACCTCAACTGACACCATGGCTAATGCCATGTCACCACAGTGCAATCTCTACTGAAACCCGTGCACATTGAGTAAGATGACTTCATGATCTTAGGATATGCCAACAAGACAGATGAATTTCTCTCAGGACACATCGTTTGAATTATAAAGCGTCTTTGTCTATCCTACTTATTTTTCATAAATAGTTAACTGCACAAACCCCCTATTGCTTTTAGTTATTTTTTTTTACCCTTTTTTGTCACTTCTTTGCTCATACTGTTTTCCTGTTTATCTATACATGTCTAATTGTTTCATGTATATGCCTCCACTGATTGTATGTATGTATGTATTTTTCACCAATAAATATTCTGTATGATTTTTTAAAAAAGTAAACATTGTGTGTGTAATGTGCCTGGTTTGATATTGAGCTCATGTTACGGCTTGCAGAGTTTTGTCACAGCTTCCCTACAGATCTTAGTCACCTCCTTGTTTGGTCAGAGTGCCACCCTGTTACTGTAGGTCTGTAGTTACTCCAGCTTTCCAATAGTACTACCAGGCCTTTCTTGTCTAAGTGTGTGTTTATCTATATAGTCTTTGCATTTCTGTTGTTGGGCTGTTCTCCTTGTTTCACCTGTAGTTGGATATGTCTGGCTTTGTTTAAAGTTTAACCTGCTGTGCCATCTGTCTGATGTACATAGTCTCACTTAAGACATCTGGCTCACACCTACAACCCAATATCCTTGTCAGATTTGGTAGACTCTTCTATCAAACATATGTCACTGTTATGATTCTTCTCAAATCCATTTTCTTTGGTTCTCTGGTTTCCTTCCTCCTTCCAAAAACATACATATATGTGGATTGGCTATGCTGAATTGCTGTGTATGAAACAGGCTCATAAGAGCATCTATCTATACTCAGCCAAAGACCATACACCTAAAGATACCCAAAGCACAACATACCTACATGTATCTGAAATGCTGTACACCCAATCACACTCAACAGACCATGGGATTAACTGTGCTTTGGAATGTGCTATGAACATGAATGATGTGGAAACCCCACAGAGATCAGCTGTCTTTTTCCTGTCCAAACAGCAGGGGGTGCCAAGGGGCAATGCATATACACAATGCATGCGTGTCACACACACACACACACACACACACTCCATGTAACTCCATAACCACAAAGAAAGACAACTAAGCAGAAAGAACTGCACCATGAGCAAGCAGAGGACATTATCTGCCAAAATAGTGATGTTATCCAAACTAGAAACCAACATGATCTCACTGGCATAATGAGAACAATTTTTATGATTTATTAGCTTATTTATTTTTCTAAGAACAAATGTAAAATATGTTTTTCATGCTCACATGTTTAACACTAGTGTGAACCCTGTGAACTCTGTGTAATAAGGGAGCAGAGTCTGTTGTGTGACAGCAGGTTTGAGTCAGAATGAGTTCCTCTGGCTCACGCTTGTTCTGTCATGTGTGTTATTAGACTGAAGACCCTCACCTCACCCTCACCCATTTTTTTTCTCAGCTGCCTGGAAAGTGATGCAGCTTACAGCACAAAATACTGTCTGTGATATTGCTACATCTCTCGTCTCATTCTGAGTATGTATGAGTAATGCATACATATGTATATGTACAAACTGAATGGTGTTCATTCTGTTCATTAATTGTCTGTGTCAGTGTGTGTGTGTGTGTGTGTGTGTGTGTGTGTAATGGATAGAGAAGCTTGAACATCTAAATTAAAAAAAAAAAGAAGTTAAAAAGACATGATGGGAATATGACAGTAAAAAAAGACATTGAGAGATAGGAGAAAGACGATACACAAGGACAGAACAGAAGGAAACACTCAGCAACCATATGTTCACAGTGTGTAGATTATCAAAACACGAGCGAGAGAGAGAGAGAGAGAGAGAGAGAGAGAGAGAGATGCTCAATCTAACCTTGCCCTAATTATATTCTGCACAGGGTGGGGCCATTTTTGCTCTATTTTCACAGCTCTAAATTTACTCACTGTCTAACTCTCCCCCTTCCCCATTTTAGCTCTTTGTTGTGATTAATGGTTTCTTCTTCTGTAAACTTTTTTTTCTCCTGAATCAGAGAAGTGTGGAAAAAGCAATAGTAAAATACTAATAGGAAAAACTTTGGGAATAAAAAGCAATTTTTTCCTTCTCTGGCCAGGTCACCTAGTAACTCTGAACCACAGTGAGCAAGCATTTGACTTAAAATAACCTGGAAGTGAAAAGGCTGTATTACAGACTGGGCACAGCAGTAGCAGAGATGATATCCAGCTTCTTCTGATGTTTGAGTCACACACTTCAGTCAGTCACTTGTGTGTATAATTTGCAACCAAATAAACAACCATGGTCCTTGAACCAATGGCAGACCAAAGACTATATAGAGAAATTATACTTTAGTCTGGTCTGGGAGCAGCTTGGTATCCCTGCAGAGGAGCAGGGGGAGTTGGCTAGGGAGAGGAAGGTCTGGGCATTTCTACTTAGACTGAAGCCCCTTTGACCTTGACTTAGATAAGTGGAAGAAAATTGATGGATGCATGCATGGATGGATGGATGGATGGACGGAAATCAAACATGACAACTAAACAATATTATTTGAATCACAGGTTCCTGAAGTACCTGTCAGGCACAAGTTAGTTTTTGACCAGCTCCATTTCACCAGATTCAATTAATCAGCTCACCAGTGTTAAAGTAATTGTATTGGAACAGGGAGAACACTAACATGTACAATGGGTACTCCAAAAACTAGATTATAATGTGAATTGTGATATCAGTAGAGATATAAATTGTCCTGAAAATACAGCTTAAATTCTCCAATAAAGCAGAATAACAGTCTTCCAAATGCCACTAGACTACAATGCTGGTGTGTCATTTACATTTCCACCCTTGAAGTGAGCTGTTACTAATACAATTCTCCACTTTTTTAAAGATAGAATCTGCATTTGTTTATCTCATGAAAAATCACCCTCATCCCACTTCCACTCTTCTTCCAATCAGGTTATCATTTCTAACATGAGATAGCTCTTTTATGGATAATTAAATTGTAAGCATATGCTCAACAAAAAAGGCTTCCAGGAATTGTGCAAAAACCTCCTCCCCTTTAGCATTCCCTGTTCTTCTTTCAACAAGGCAGAGATATGAGGATTAGCATGACGTCCTTTTATCCACAGTGAGCCTTAAGCATTAGAAGAAGCACATGAGGTGTGCCTTCTGTATCTTTATCAGAAGGCTGCTCTTTGTGTGATTCTGTATTTGCACTGTATGAAATTATAATAGCTTCACCTGAAAACTTGGAGATTAAAAACGGAAAGTTTGATGATGTATATGAAAATTTTGGTAAAAAGTAACATGCCAAGGTTTTTGAAATGCAGTATGAACACAAACAAGAATATACACCGATCAGCCATAACATTATGAGCACAGAGAGGTGAAGTGAATAACACTGATTATCTCCTCATCATGGCACCTGTTAGTGGGTGGCATATATTAGGCAGCAAGTGAACATTTTGTCCTCAAAGTTGATGTGTTAGAAGCAGGAAAAATGGACAAGCGTAAGGATTTGAGCAAGTTTGACAAGGGCCAAATTGTGATGGCTAGACGACTGGATCAGAGCATCTCCAAAACTGCAGCTCTGCAGTGTTCCCGGTCTGCAGTGGTCAGTATCAATCAAAAGTGGTCCAAGGAAGGAACTGGTGACAGGGTCATGGGCGGCCCATGTGATCCGATCCAACAGACGAGCTAATGTTGCTGAAATTGCTGAAGAAGTTAATGTTGCTTCTTTACAGAAAGGTGTCAGAATACACACAGCTGTTTTGGCAGCAAAAGTGGGACCAACACAATATTAGGCAGGTGCTCATAATGTTATGCCTGATTGGTGTTGAGGATAGTTTTGTGTAGCTTTATAAATTATGAAGAGGCCATAATGTACAAGGCTGCTGATAGAGTTCAAGTAAGAGATTTTAAGTTTTAAGAGGTTTCATGACATGAAATGCAAATAATTAAAATAAAGCTACAATAAAGTGTGTAAAGCTACATATATATTTCTCAGCACTATATATATATATATATATATATATATATATATATATATATATATATATAAACAGTCCTTTGAAGACATGACTAAACTGACTCAGACTCAGAGACTGAGCTATTGTCAATAATCCTCTAATGGATGCCTGTCAAACATGTCACCACAGGACAAGCTGTTTCCATAGCAACGCTGAGCATAATGCACAGGCTTTATGGCTGTGGACATGTGTTTATTGCTGTTGGCCAGTGTAAGGGTATGTGATCTGAAACCCTCAAGTCTCTCTCACACAACAAACAACAGAAGTATCTCACGTGACACAAAACATGTCCTCTCACAGAGATCACCTATTGCAGTATACTGTACTTACATTTGGAGTTCATCACACAGGTGGCAGGGACCAAACAAGCTCTTAGTTTCCTGTTGAAACACAAATTGCTTTGTTAGTCTTAAGTAATTTCATCAGTCTTAAGAAAATTCCAATTGAACTTTCATTTTACTGTATATGCCAAAGGTGATTGCTTTCCTTTTGAACCCTGGGGAACTGTTAACATTTGTGAAGGACACAGCTCTCCGGTGACAAAAGCTTTCTCTATAAATGTCACTCTATCCAACGTCTTATTCATGTGACGTCTGTATTTGAGCTACTGTATGTCTGGGACTAGTTGAGCAACATAATATTTCATCATTTTTAATGAGAGCTCAAGGTTTTTAAATTGCTATGCCTGCACTAAATATCTCCTAAAGGATATAGTCCAAGTGCATTTGTGTTTCAATGGCAGATGAGCTAAACTAAATTTGCAGATGAAACAAGAATCTCAAGGTCATAAACTGCTCAAAGATATCTGTCACTGTCTTAAGATATTCCTTTGTAAAATTTCACAAAACCATATCTGGATCTGAGTAATCAAAGACACCATCATGTAGTCATGTAGGTTGTGTGTTTACTGTGGAGCAGCATCAATGGTTAAGCCAACATTCAACCACACTGACAAAATATTAAAGAGGTGGTGTCTGTAAGTGTAAGTTTGTACATACACATACAGCTTTAGTGGTGTGTTCATAGGTGGTCTAGCAACTAACTGTGGTAGCTTACTGGTGAAGATGTTGGACTAGTGATCAGAAGGTTGTGAGTTTTAGTCCCAAATCCATCAAGCTGCCAATGCTGGGCTGTTGAGCAAGGCCCTTAACCTTCAATTGCTCAGTTGTATAAAAAAATCAAATAAATTATAAGTTGCTCTGGATAAGGGTGTTTGCCAAATGCCAGACATCTAACTCAGAGCTGGTTCCAAGGCCATATAAAAAGGGAAGGCTGCATCAGGAAGGGCATCCTGCATAAAACCTGTACTACATCAAATAGGCAGATCTTTTATGATGTTTATGATGATATTTTGGGTCCCTACTTAAAAGCAAGCAAATTTGTGTAAGTGACCATGACAACTGCTTTGTACTAAAGGTCAGATTTTCCTCATGCCTAATCTCTGCTGTTGAAACAAGTCTTCAGATGACACTCAGATGTATTTGTTCTAAAACGAAACAAAAGTTTTTGCACAAAGTTTTGGAGTCCACTGAATGCTCATCATCTTTAAAGCTAAATGAGGACATACCAAATAGAAAAATCTCTGAAATTCATGTAAATATTACAGAGATCCTAGTTTTTACTCAAGATGTCCATATTATAAGTAATTTGCAATGAAACTCAGACTTTTGGACCGACTCTGTAATATATTTATAGACATGCATTAAAAGAACCATACCAAATAAAAAAAATGTTCACAATGCCACAGCAGCAGCCTTTTGTCTACTTTTTTAAAAGCTACACTCACTTCTTTTCACTGAATGGACAGCATGTACAAAGCAAATGATGAAGCCTAGCAGCAAACCATACACTACATACATTAATTAATGCATCGTCATCATCAACAAAAAAATGGAATTATTAGAACTGGAAATGATTTTTGTGGATAAATAAAGTTAATTCCACATCTTCTTCTTCCGATTGTTATATCTCAGAATCATCTGTTTATCTGATAATTAAATTGGGCGTGGCTTGACGCAGGTGCACGCCTCCTGATTTGAACCCCTTTTCTTCTGTAGCTTGCAAAATGTGAATTGTAAAAGAGAAAATGGAATATATAAGTGGAATATATTAGTCCTAGGATTTCACAAACAGTGTGTGTGTGTGTGTGTGTGTGTGAGTGAGTGAGTGAGAGAGAGAGAGAGAGAGAGAGAGAGAGAGAGAGAGAGCATTTGTATCATTTGTATTGCAGATTATACAATCAATTTTGGGAAACAATTGTTTTGAACCAGCTTCATTCATATTCACGTCATAATTCAAAATAACACAAGTTCACTGCAGTGATGCATTATTCAAACAAAACACACACACACACACAGAAAAAGAAGAAGAAGAAGTTTGTGTATATGTACTCGTGACAGTTAAAACAGATCAGCCTAAATATCATAAATAGTATCCTGTGAATGTGTGTGTGTGTGTGAGAGAGAGAGAGAGAGAGAGAGAGAGAGAGAGAGATGTGCATATAAATCATACCAGAAACTTAATTAGGCCATTGATTCAAAATAATAAGGAGGACATAATGAGCAGAATAAATGAATCAGGCAGGCACTGATGGTAGTGTGCAGAGGCTGCTTCCTGTTTGCTACAGCTAGGGTAACTAATCTTAATTTACAGTCAGGAGAGTAAGGGCCATGTGCATCCAATCAAGTTTCACACACACACACACACACACACACAGAGAGAGAGAGAGAGAGAGAACAGGAGCATGATCTCTCTCTCTTGTTTGAAGGTTCATATTGGATAGAATAGAGGAGATTAGATAGAAAGGAAAACTGATTAGCAAGCAAAATGGCTTCATTTGCCTGATTAGCCTTTTAATGTGAACACATTAAATGTCACTTCAGTTTCCACTTGTCTTCATTCAGTGATGTAAGGTAAGGCACATCACAAAGGGGAATGCAAGTAGTGTGTTCATAGCACATACACAACAATGCAAACATGCATACATGGGCACACACACACACACACACAGAGAGAGAGAGAGAGAGAGAGAGAGAGAATGGAGCAAATTGGGTTTTTCAGCAGAGGATGAGATTGAAAGACAATTAAAAAGATTACGAAACCTGTAAGCATTAACACATTAATGCATACAACTGGCTGTAGGCTACAACTGCATGTTTATTCTAACAGAAGTAATGAAGCTGAAGTGATTTGCTCACAGTGATGCAGTCACACCCACCTGCTGCTATACGCACATTACAGCAGCAGGCTTCACAGGCTTCACTAACACAGGCATCCGTCTGCACCAAGGTTTTTCTAGTCACACTGTACTTTTTACAGCATCTATTCAGAACACACAGCCACTCTCATGTTGAACTCTTGTCGTGTAAATAGTATGAAGTATGTATTAATCATTGCTAAATTTTTCTGATGAGTAGATGAGTTGTGTGTATTCTTACAAGCTTGTCATTTTAACACTTTCTCTGTTGATTTTTCTGAAATGCATCAAATAGTTCTCTCTCTCTCTCTCTCTCTCTCTCTCTCTCTCTCTCCCCCTCTTTCTCTCTCATTTCAGTCCAGCGAGTTTTTCTGGGTGTTATTTAAATTGTCAGGTTAAGAGTACATGCTGGAACACAGAGAGGAAAAATTATTATTATTTTATATCAGCCAATAGACATGGCCACTACTCGTTGTCTGTAGTTGTTTCTCAACTTTACTTAAGGTCAATTCCCACCCATGATATAATGATAGTTATATCACACCCTGATAGTTATATCACACCCATGTGATAGTTCTTCCCTATCACAGTTACCTACTGGCAAGGGCAAAGACTGACACCTTCCTCCTTCAGAATACACAAAGGCATTTTATTTCAAGCTGCTGCTAGTGCAATGTCACATTGCAGCTGAACACACTTGGAGGGAAGTGCTAACTGCCATGTTCCCAGACACCCATGACTGGCTAACATCCTCTAACTGACCACCCAGAGAGAACAGACAATTCTGCTCTCTTGAGCTCTGACCTCCTGAGGATAGGGCAAAAAATGTTGTAGTTGTACACTTTGGAATCTGATTCAAATTTATTTTGATTTCAGCTTCAGTTTTTATTTTCTGTTCTTATTTTCTCAGCATACATACAATACAAAACATACAATACAAAAGTTAATAGGGGCACTTTCAAAAAGAGAAACCAAGCTGTAGTCCTGCAACTAATCTAGTACATCATCATCATCATCATCATCATCATCATCATCATCATCATCTCTCTCTCTCTCTCTAGTTTCCCCAGCCTGAATTATTCTGATATGGTATCTTACAGCACCACAGCAGATCTATTTTAAAAAACAAACACAGTCAGTCTTGACATTGAAACCCCCTAGTGGTTTCTTAGACATCTTGAGAGAGAGAGAGAGAGAGAGAGAGAGATTAGGTCATCAGTAATCACTCAGTATTTAAGAAATCCATTTGCATGCAAAATGAAATACTGTAAATCAATTTAAATTAAGTAGTAATCAAACTGTCATTTCAAACCCTGTTTTGAAGCTATTTTACATCTCTTCAATGTGCTTTAGGTAAAAATCTATCAATAAATGAATAAATAAATAAATAAAATAGTAAGGATAGGGACATAAGGATTTTTGACAAAAATTGTAGTACACATACTGTATGAAAAGAGGAGTGTTTACTCTGTGTTTGTTCAGTTGGCAAAAGCTTATTCCACCACATGGGTGCTGGAACTAAGAAGAGTTTTTATATTCATGTGGGATTTTGTGATGTTGTACTAATATGAGATAATGTTTCATGTTTCAAAATATACCTGCACTGATACTGCTACCAATTTCCTACTTGGCTCCTTTGGTAAAAGATTTGGAACAAACAATAGCAGCTGGATTTTGTTACACAAGTGTTACATTCTGCTGCAAGACAATCAGTTTGAGCCAATATTTAGTCGGGATCTCCCAACATCTCTCTTTTTTTTCTTATTTAAGCTTCAGTTGCATTTATATTTGAGTGGATTATAGAATAAAACAATGGACCAGAATCATTCAGTTGTTTGAAATAATTTGAAACCATAAAATGTAAATTTGATCAAAAAATTGCTCATGTTATTTTTAATCCAGACTGTGGTCATTATTTTTCAGGCTTTACAATAGTTTTGATTATTATGTAAAGAATATTGCTAATATAAAATCTGTCATTTCCCTTAAAAATAATAACCATATGCCATTAAAATATTTGAATAAGGGGTGTTTAATTGAGCCTTGCCATGTCATAACAATTAGGTAACTAACAAAAAGGTTGTTACTGATCTGTTTTAAATGTCTTTAGTTACTTCAGTAATAATCTAAAGTCACCCCTTCTCTCAAACTCTGAGAAAGATTGAACACAATCAGAAAAAAAGATAACTAAATAATTCATTTTATTTAAATGGATTAGATTTCTAATATATTTCTAATAATTAATAGAAGTTCTGGACTAATCTGGAGACAGTAATGTGGGAGATGAAAGGATAATGACAGTTCTAGTTCTCCGAAAGTAATACATACTTAATTTTTTAAATTAATACTATCAATAAAAAGTTTTACGGCCTTATTATTGCAATTTAATTGAACAGTTTTGTATTTTAGTTAAGCTAATTGTTAATAGCTTTGCCCTTAAGTAGCAAGATGACCCTGATGGGGTTCATAAGCATAGAGGGTTTTGGTAAACTGGGATGTTTCGATGCCCCTTTCTCTCAGGTATTCATTCAGGTTTGTTGACAGCAGAGTAGTAAGATACTTTATGTATCACCACATCAAAACTAGACTTGCCCAAGTCCCTCTTTGTGCTATGGTCCTTCATCAAAAACTTCAGGATAAGACCTAATTCTCCTTTCTCTCTCAGTCTCTGTGCCTCTATGCAGAGCTACACATGTTATTCCAGCTATTTGTTTGTGATATTGCAGACTCCTTCTGCCCACCAGGCTTGCCTCTACTTCTACTTGGAGCCTCCTTCTCAGAAAATACTCACTGCTGCTGAGGATTGTCCTACACAGATGAAATGCTGTAGATATTCTATACGGACACCTTAAAGATTTGTACCCACCAAAAACCTTTTACAGCCAAAACCCAGCCACACTTCACTGGATAACTTAATTTGATTCCTGGAAAAAACTGATGCTTATAATGAAGACACTTTCAATCACTCAATGCTCTTTGACTTTATAGTGTACAGCTGTGGATAAGTATTGATTTATAATCACGCTATCTGGTGTCACTCAGAATAGATGGCATCCCTTTTGAGTCTGGGTTTTTGTTTTCTCAAAGATTTTTTCCTCACCTCTGTCACCTCAGGCTTTTTCATTAGTGATCTCAACCGACATCTGGATCTGTTATATAAAATGCGATATAAAAAATAACAAACAAAATGTAAGACACTCCAACCAATTTTATGGATTACTATTCTGTAAACATTCATTGGTTGAGTTTAATTTGTCACCTATAATTTAGTCTTGGCAAATTCCCTCTGCCAGTAAGGTCTTCCCTTATCATATGGCAACTGAAAGCTATCCTTTGCTTCTTTCGAGTCACATGAAACTGCTTTTGTTTTAAAACTGCTGCTCATGCTACATCTCTAGGTGGCAAGACCCCCTCAGAGGAAATCCGCCCCCTTCCACATGCATGAACTCACAGAAGCCCAGTGATTGACTAGTGTCACTGTGACTGATATAGGAGAGAAAGTACCACCGCTTAAGTGTATGTTGTATACATTGGTCCAATTTACTTATTAGTAAAAGCCTAATCCAATTAAACACAAACAAAATTAGTGTGGTACTTTTATGCAGCAGATAATTGCTGCCTCACAGCTCTAGGGTCTCTGGTTCAGTTGTGAGCTCAGATTACTGTCTGCACGGTGTTTCACATGTTCTAGCCGTGTCGGATGGTATAACAGCAAATTTGCTTTCTAGTTGTTTGAACTAGCACACCACTCCCACCTGCACATTCTGTTCCACATGTAAATGCAATTACTGCTGCCAGGATATGACAAAAGCCGGTAGCACATCACTGCTAATTTCCAATGCTCATAACAGGAAAGTGTCATTATTAGAACCTAACCACATTTATGACATTTAATACAGTGCAACATTAGCAGCTAAATCACCACAAGCTGTTGGAGCCGCTCGCACATTATGTTTCTTCACATTCACAGGACACATGATGGCCTATAATTAAATACCTCTCTTTAAATTACAGCAACTCCATGCTTATAGTTCTCGACACAGGGAATAATAGCAACGATCTGGGATCCAAATATAGGCTAGCTTAATAATCTTTTCAGAATTATGAGTATAATAATGTCTCTGAAAGTGTGAGTTCTTTTTTGTTCATTGATTTATATCCACTGGCACTTGTGCCAAGACATGCTTCATTTTCTCTTTCTGAGGCATACAGTGAGGAGTATTCAAACAGTTTTTTTTTTTTGTTGTTGTTTTTAATATACTTTCAGTGCATTCACAACAAATTCACACATAATGTGTTTTGTCTTTGTACATTTATATATAATAATTTTACATAACTGTATATAAGTCTAAACAAAGAAAGTATGCAAACACAGTATGCATTCATGACTATAGCAATGATGTGTAAACACACACACACACACACACACACTATTCTTATCATTGTATATTGTTAGAGATATATATTGTCACACACACACACACATACACACACACAGTACAACTGACCTTGTGTGTCTTCCCAAAAAGTCTATGATTATTCCAAGTTTCATTAAAGACACTTATTTACAAAAGAAAAACAATTATGTCTTAAAACAATGTGGACTGCGAGCCAGACAACTCAGATACAAACGTCTAAAAAGATGGATAGTTGCCAGATAGTGATGCTATGGGGGAATTGGATTCGAAGGGAAGATGATGGATGGGTACAATTTAAGTCGTTGTGCTTTTCTACTGACCAGAGCTTTCCCAATTTACTGACCAGAGGCATTTCATCAAAACCTTGCTACCTGCACAGCAGGGTCACTCTTACCATTAACAGATAATGGATAGCTAGAAAGAAAAGTTGTAAACTTTATAATCGTGCATATGAGCATATCAAACTCTTCTTTAGGCACAGGATTATTATGGCTTCTGAATGGCAAATTTGAAAACCCCTCATTTATAATCCCCCTTCCACTCCCTCTTTCTCACTCGCTTGCTGAGCTTTTATTATTTACATCTCTACATACGCCCTGTTGTCATGTTGAATATATGTCACATTGTGCTCACCTACATCTACACAGTGTAACCTTCCCTCTAAGTCCTTACCATTTTCTTGACAATCCTAGAATTTAAGAAATAATATAATAATGGTGAGTGTCCATCTATCCATTTGGTTTCCTTTTCTATTTCTATCTTTTTGCCCTCAAGTCTTTCCTTCACTATTGATTCATTGGACTGTGAACAGAAGGCAAGGGAGCCGCCATCTACAAGCAATCTGTCTGATTAAACACTGGCAGAAATCAGGATTTGTAATGCCAAAAAACAACCAAACACATCTCTAATTAACAAAAAAAACTGACACATTGCATCAGAGCAGTATATTTTTTTTTAATAGTACTTTTTTCCCTTAGTTTGTCAGATGACCAGCAAGCAGCTACTACAATGCTACCAGAACCTTGGCATGTCTTAGCATGCACAAATAATCTCCTATTACGTTAACTGAAAGCATTTTTTTGCCTTAGATGTGAAGTAATAGTCAGAATCAGCAGTGGATTAGAATGAAGAGGTGCAATGTGACAGAGCGATGGTTAACTGATTTAGGCTGCTGCTCTACTCTGTGGATTATAGACAAGAGCACCTTTTGCCTTTTGAATAGTGCATGAAAGGAATTAGCGCATTAATCCTGTCACTCCCCAGGCTCTCAGCTGCCCTAGTTTCCTCAAAGACAGACGGAAGAGAGAGAGAGAGAGAGAGAGAGAGAAAGAAAGAAAGGAGGGCTGGGGGTCAAATAGATTCCACAAAATCCTAGGAAAATATAAACAACATTAGTGGCTTAAAGTAGAATAAAATTTTCAAATGGCTTACAGTGAAGGAACAGGAGTTTTCTGATTGGATTAAATGGGCCATGGGTGTCTTTTTAAGGCAATGTTGGCAGCCTATTTGGATTCCTATTCAATATAATTCCAAAGCATGTATTCCAAGTAAGAATAGCTGCAATAAAACACTAAAACATTGCAAAACGATGTTTTAATGATGTTTTAGATTACTTCTTCATTTAAAGTTATTATTTCAGTTTTTCACTCAGACTGTGACACACTTTGCGACTTCTACAGCATTCCTATGAGAAGTGGCCATCGGTGCTCACATTCTCAGAAACTTTTCCATCTATTCCATTTGTGTCAGACTGAATCTCCAGCATCCTCTCTCTCTCTCCTGAGAACAGTCAGGTAAGTTCAGCTTGAGGACCTTTCTCAACGGAAAGCATTTCAATCTTCATTGTGAGCTCTGTTAAGCGCTATTTATATGTTGTATATGTTGCATATGTGCAGTGTTATGCATGTAGCTTGGAATCTGCCTTAAACGGAAGTTTTGGGCATTGCCATTTGAGACCAAGAATAAATAAATACGTATATAAACGCATTTATTTAACAGTGTTATGTGGCAGTGGTGGCTCAATGGTTAAGGCTCTGTTTTACTCATCAGAAGGCCCTTGGGTTCAAGCTCCAAGACCACCAAGCTTCTGCTGCACCCTTAAGCAAGGCCCTTAACTCTTTTTGCTCCAAGGATGCTGTATGATGGCTGACCTTGCACTCTGCCGCATGCTTCCTAACAAGCTGGGACATGTGAAGAAAAGACTTTTGCTTCCCAATTAATTATTTGTATTATCCCACTGAAAAAACATAAAAATATTGACATAACTTTTCAACTTAAGTCACAGACTCTGAATATAGCCCTTAGTAAATATCTGCTCATACACTAGAACGTGACTATAATGGATTACAATTTAGTTGGCTAGAAAATGTTACATTATTTCTCAATCCATTACTCCATCCGTTAAATCTGATGATATTTGCAATGTACAGCCAACTTTTATGATAACTTTACACCCCTAAAATACTTTACTGTTCTTATTCAAGACTTCTGTATATTCCCATCTACTGTTAGAACCTCATCCAAAACTTTTAATGTCAGTGCTGGCCTGTATGCTCTGAAGTCAGACTCACTTTCCATTTGAATTCAACAGTATAATGCTGGCATCACCTGTGCATGAATCCAGTAAAGAATGTCCTCAAATCTAGTAAAGAATGCCAGAATTCAACTGAAATAGAGGAATCATGTATTAGCTTTGTACAAGTCAGTTATGTATTAGCTTTGTTCATATACTAATTGTATGAGAGTCTTTTCTCAAGAACCCACAAACAAAATAGAGCCCAAAATAGAGGAGACGTTTTACAATAATTTGCAATCAGAATGGCAAACGTACCCATCACGGCAGCCATTATCCCATCAATAATCACCAGCAAATTGATTTCTCTAGTGTGGTTGTTATTTCACAGACAGACATAGCGCTCCAAACTAGCAGAACTGATCAGTTATTAAACCACCTGATTCCTCTGCTCTTTTCCACCTGTTTCTGGTTAAACCACCTCCTTGGGTCGTAGCTGTATTTTGTCTGTCCACTTCTGACTAACGTTACACCTTAATAGGTTTTAGCCCACACAACAGCTTTAGTACATGACGCAAACACTTCAAACTTTTCAGTTTCAACACTGAAGATGAGCATTACTATTAATTCAGTGCCTTTACTACTATTACTTTAAGTGTAATTGGCTTCTTATCAAATACGGCACAAGGCCCATGCAGCAAGCTCTGAATATGAATGTAAGAAGCCTAACTGGAAAATGGATTAATCAATTGTTATAAAATATATTAACCTATACTATAAACCTACATTCCAACTAAATATTTGATGCCTATCAGCAGGGTTGCATCTAAGTTGTTAAAAGGAGATTTGTTTTTATTGGTAAGACTGACACATCATATCAACACCAAAATCCATTCCTCAAACAGAGAAGATAACAGCTTTATTACCCATAAAATTTCTCATTTCATGCATTCATTCAGAATAAACATTTGACATTTGATTGCCTAAAAGATGCTGCACCGTTACACAAGAACACAATAACAATGAACATGTTGTAGGTTACTGCTGAATTGTCAGGGAAATAAAATCATGAAAAGGTCATGAGATTTTAGTCTGACAGCGCTGTCATCTTCCATTTGATACCTGCAGGACCAAGAGTATAAACTCCATCCAATTAGCAGCTCAACTATGTCTTCACAACACTGGACCTTAAGTAGAGCCATGTTTTATATTGCACTACTCTGATTCTCTTTTTTCCTTTGTTTTGTCAAAACCAGGCTTTTGTTTGTTTGACACCATGATTGTTGCGCCTGTGCTCTCTTATTTTACTAATAAAATGTTTTCAATGAAACCCAGACGTTTTGCAGTAACCCTGAAAATCATTCATCTCCCAGGTCAGTGTCTTGGCTGATCTGAGACCTCTCCCAGGAACATTGGGGCCAGAAACAGGAATACACTCTGGATGAGATGCTAGTCTATTGCTGGACACCACACATACACCTTGGGGCAATTTTAGAATAGAAAATCACCCCCACTGGCATGTGGTGGGACGAAAACCACAGGTATAACCATGCCACCAAGTGAAACTCTTTACAGAGAGTAACAGGTGCTTAGGATCAATCTGCAGACTCTTGAGCTGTGAAAGAACAGCCCTAGACTGAGAATTATATGCAACAGTAGTAAATGGCCCTAGTCTCTAGACCCCTGTCTGTTTTGGGGTCCTTGGAATTGTTCTAACAAAAAATCTACTAGAACAGAAATACCTAAATTATTATATTTTAAGTATATCAGGTAGCATGGCTAGTGAATATTTGTTAAACAAGTCAAATAAACCACACACTAATATTTAAATCTTATAATATTAACATCTAATCGTGTTTCTAGCTTGACTTTGCACCTCTCTCACATTTGGCTTTTCTTGTTCAAAGTAATTTGATACAGATGGAGAAGTGCAAACTGGGAACAAATTACCACTGATTGTAGGCTGCAATATTCAGCAGGATGGTTGCCAGGGCAAAGCCCATACTTTTGCAGATAACAGTTTCCTTCCTGATTAGAAATCACACCCGATCACCCCCAGGGGTGAGGTTGGATAGGAGGTATAAAACAAAACCATTTGTATTCTTCATATCTTTTTACTTGAAATGAAAATGTTTATTGTAACACTTATGGCTAAAACGCAGCATGGCTCCTTATTCATTCATCTTCAGTAAGTACTAAAGGGTGACACAAGATCTAAAGACTTTCCACCAACAGCACATTAAATAAACAAAACCGGTAAAGTATGTACATATTTTATGACATTAAAGTTCAAATGTTTAAGTTCGATATAGAATCCCTTGCAGTTTCAGAAAAATCCATTCTTTGATCCATTCTACTCTTCTTGTATCTGAACAGGTCAAGGTAAACTGATCAACTAAACATCACATGTCCAGAAGAAATGACCAGTCAGTCCAGCAGGAGATAATAATGGTTGCCATACTTAGAAAAGCAAACAGAGCACCCATGTTCCATTAAACATGATTACAACACTTAACTTTGCCACCACTGGATTAGCTGAACAGCGTCTGGACATCTGTCTCCATTACGGCTGTTAATGGGTCTTCTTTGGGCTTAATTACTAAGCTCTGTTGAGACCTGACCATAAGGCTGCATGCAGCTTACATCTGGCTGCTGGGTCTCAATACAGAGGCCAAAGTTTAGTCTAGGATAGACTGCTGAACTACTGAACTGCTGGTAATAGGAAATGGGTCAGCACAGTGTCAAACATGGAGTTAATGAGAATTACAACTGTTAATATGTTGAATCTGGAACAGGGTTATAAGGAGAATCCACCATTCATTCATTCATTCATTCATTCATTCATTCATTCATTCATTCATTCATTCATTCATTCTCAGAAACCTCTTTATCCTTGTTAGCCTGGTTCAAATGTTTTTAATACATAATACATAAAATTTAGCTTTTTCTTCCTCATGTGACCTTGATTATCAGAGATACTTCAGCATACACTGCAATCATCATGAGAACAGCTTAGAGCACTTACCTTTCAAGCCAAAAGAAATTATGCATGGATTAAGGGATATACAAATGGATGAATCTTTGCTCAGTGGCACTCAGTGTGTGTCTGAAGTTGTGTGTCTGAGAGAGGTCATATTAATGGAGCAGTCAGAATGGCTCTATTAATATGATGAAGTACCATACAGACTGCCACATTGATAACCACAGTCCACGATAGAGCTTAATGGGTGTTCTTATTCACAAATCACACTTTACACACACACATATACACACAAAATAGAGAGAGAGAGAGAGAGAGAGAGAGAGAGAGAATATTTTCAAGTAGATTAAATGGAATAAAACATCTAGGCTATAAAACCAAATTAATAACTCCAAGCTGTCACAGTGTTAAGAACCTTTGTCTACGGGGAAAGAGGCCAAAAAGTTACAGTCCATTCACGCTCCTTCTTTCTTATACAATTAACCTTGTCTAAGAAATAGTTAAGGATCCTGGGCAACACAAGGCACTCAAAATATGCCACTAAAGGTCAGCATAAGTCCTCAGCTAATACACACTGTGATACCTACAGACAGCTCATACCATGTCAAGTGGACCTGTGACAAAACAAAATAGCAACCTTTCTGTGTAAAATGCCAAGTGTTCAATGCTTTGATTTCGGGTGGCACCTTCATTTAGCCTTGAACTTGAGGCATGCCTTGAGTGCTGACTTACTGAAAAGGAGGGGTATTGATTACCTGGCTGCTATTCAACACAATTTGAGGTCAATAACTTAGGAAAAATGACCCATGAAAGCTGATATAAATAAAATTATTGTGGTATTTTGGTTGCTTGAGTGATGTTCTTCACACACACAATGTGCTTGTTCTATAAGGAAGATTTTGGTTTTATCCATAGTAATATTTTGCTAAAGAAATATTGTCAACTCATATTTAACCCTGTAAATTCACAGGATCTCACTCTATTAATTACACACATTTCCTATTAGTCTGCCTGAAGCTTCACTGAGCAATTCATAGTAGAACTGAAAATATGCTTGAAGATGAGTAACTGTATTATCGTCAGGAGATTCATTCGAATCTTGATGAGTCAAGAGAGCCAATAGTCAAGAGAATAAAATTGCTTGTGCTCTATATGTGGGTGGGATGGGATTACACTTTTCCCTGTCAGTGACAGAGATGCAAGCCAATTGCGTGCGTCTTTGAGCTCATGAATGTGGAAGCAGGCAGATAACTCTGTGATGCAACATGAGAAGCAGTTCAAAAAGATGTGGTTGGTTGATTTCAGGTGCTTCAGAGGAAGCACTTAGCTGTCACCCTGACAGCTTGTTGTATCGTACGGTAGAGCTGACTGATGGAAAAGTGGGGGAAAACTGGTAACCATTACACTCCAGATACACATACATCAATACATTTTGTCTGAGGAATTTCTATTGGTTCAGAGCCCACTAATTAACTCTACTCAACATGTGTTTTCGATCAAAGTCACTGTGTGACTCATTGCAAAGTTCAGGTAAAGGTTATTCTGTGGTGCCCTAGCCGTTCTGACTGACAGTGCACTTAGAGGCTCTAGTACAGAAGCGTGTGTAATGCAGTGCAGTGTGCTGGAGTGAAGTGCTCTTGCTTACTCTGGGAACCCGTTTGACATGATGTGATTTGGCCAGACTGACTCTCTCTGACACCAAAGGGAAAGGTCAGTAGGGAGGAGGAAATGAAAAGAGCACAGCAGCTAGAAACACAAACATCTCCTTGGCTGATTGTGTAATGCAAACTCACACATGCTCATTTTTACACAAGCTCAGAAGATGACGTAACAGAGATGGAGCATTTGGCAGCCTATATCTCAGTTATTATTTAAGTGTTTGCGTGTATGTTATATTCTGAGAACTGTGGGTGTAATCATCTCTAGAACTGCTGTCTCTCAAGATGGAGTATATCAACACATACCCACAATCTCACACACAGTGTTGACTGTATGACTGTATTGTCAATGCAGATAATTAATGCCATGTTAGACCACCAGCCAAATGTCCACACAGTGTGAAATATGTCAGATATTACTACAATGTTATCAAATATTGGTACATTGACATTAACAATATTCATTTGTAGACTGTTTATATATGCTGGCCTTTAAGCAACACAATTAATGTTGCAATAAACACTTTCCATAAACTACTTCATAGAATTAGGGTGAAAATAAATTGAACTGTAATTCCTGTTCACTTCCTTATAGAATTAGTAGCACAGGTGAATTACTGTAGCTGCAGCTAATGTCATTTTATCTAAATGAGAAACCCAAAGCTTACTCTCATCCCTCTAATCTGTTGGCATGTTCTCATTAAACGATTTCCCACCTGATGTTAAAACGTAATTAGAAACGATGAGGTTTGCCTGCAAATTAGTGCTAATCAATACACACCCTTTGACTACTGAAAACAAGCGGTTTTAAACTGCACACACCAGTAAAATCAAAGCTATACAATTGACCTGTACCAGTTCTAACGATGATCAATATTTACACAGAGTGTTATTGATATGTTGTGCAATGAAGTATATATATTTTTTTACTTTCTATAGTGTAACCAAATCTACACACAGTGAGTTATCTGTTCAATGTAGTACTACTTTTAATTGAGGAATAGAACGATGCTGACTTAAATTTGAAGGTGGCTGGTGAAACGTTGTCTAATAACTGTTGAATATGAATTGGCTTAATGCCCTCGTGCCATCAGTTGGATTTGTAGTCACGATCTCCATAAGATAGGGCAAGCTTTTTTTTCCCCACACAGGAGCAACCCTGCAATTCTTTGAGTTTTTCTTTGTACTACGCTCACTGTGCAGAGGATCATTATTTAGATTCATCCAACTCTTGGCAAATGAACTTTAACTTTAACTTTTCATTACGGCTCTGATTGTGCAACGTCAATAAATATGTTATTGGAATTTTACCGATCCTTTCTTTGAGAGAATCATTTTTTGTTTTTATGTTTATATATAATAGTGTTTGCTTATTCTTTTGAGGTTTTGGCAATATTTCCTGACCTCCCATTTGTGTAGTCTTAGTTGATAATTGATATTAAGTGTAATTGATTGTAATTGATAAAAGACTTAATTTGTACCTTATTAATCATATTGATTTTTATACACTGTATAAAAAAATATTATTGGCATCCTTGTGCTAATCTGAATATGATCATCTTGATTTCAAACAAAGGAGGCAGAATGATGATTGTGAAACAAGCATCTGGATAAAGGCTTTGATTGTTAAATGAAATACACCACACATTAACTGCAGAGATTACAGGTTTGAGCAGGACTTGTGTGTTGACAGATGGCAAGCTCTACTAATTGTGGCTATGTTGGGAGTAACATTATCAGAAGCAGTAGCAAGTGGCACAACAATCTCTGGAGATTGAGGCAGCTGTGCAACAAAACAATGACAGGATCTGACTCATAGAGGAGCTGTTTTCTGATCTGCTAAAGATAGATCTGCATCTGCATCAGAAGTTAAAGCAATTCAGCATGCCAGTTCGTTCAGTCATGCTAGTTCAAAACACTACAAAGCAATATGGGGTAAAACATTTGAAGAGCTTTCACGGCAGGCTCAGATTTCACTTAGGGCAGAGATCTAGATATAGGAATATTGTAAATCATTTCAAGAGATTATTTTCAAATCTATTTTATATTCATGTGTCTATTTTTGAGAGAATGTCAAAGTCATTAGAATGAAGGCAGCTGAACGAATGAAAGAAAGTGAAGATCAGTGTAATAGAGGGACACAGTGCCTGCAGACATGAGAGGATAGAGTAGCTGTATGAATGCGAGTGTATGAATGGACTAGGGCAGAGCTGTCAGGTTGATTTTATCATTAATGTCTGAAACATTACCAGACACATGGAACACATGAGCTCAAACATTTGAAAGGACAAGTGTAAAAGAAATTAATCTCCTGGGAGAACATGAGATGATGCAAAACACAGTATACATAAAAATTTTAAATGCCAAGGCTTTCCCCAACAACAAAAATACACAAGACACCAAAAGCACTCAAAGTTTATGATTAGGAGTGAAGTTTGGTAAGCTGTCGAGTTGCTCTCCTTCCTGACTGAAATGAACAGAGAAAGCACAAAAAATGAAATGAAAATTATAGGAAATGAACATAAAGCTTGATGACTATAACAGTGCTCAATGTCAGGTACAAGGTTCCCAGACACACAGACTGTCAATTGAGTATCACGTACACACAGGATCAAACACAGACTTATACAAAGGACCATGAGTACTATAAAATGAAATGTAAATGCTAATGAAATGCACCATTAATCTATTCCAGTATTTCACTTTTTGCTACAATGGCTCTGCTTGTAAAAATCTCCTTTTCCCAGAATCATTTCCCCAACAACAAACTACAATCATCAGTCACATGACCCAGCACAGGTTTATTACTCAGGTTAAGTCCCTGTTCTTGCTTATCTCTCGTGTTGGTACTGAGCCATTTGGATTGTGTGCACACTCTTCTGGTTTTTCCCATGGTGCCTGACAGACTGACAGATTTTTTTTTAACATTGAATAACAAATTGCTTGATGTAGTGGTCCCACTGCACTTTTCCCAGGTTCTTCCACTGCACAAATTCAAAACAACCCATTCACATGACTAGTTCTTTTCCTTTTGAAATTCATAGGCACTTATACTGTATTTTGAGGCACATTAACCCTTACTTGTTTGTCCGTCTTTCTTACAAGAATGCACCAAAACCATTTATGCAAGGAGAAAATGAAAATATCATTCTGTGCAATTAAACCTTGAGAGAGAGAGAGAGAGAGAGAGAGAGAGAGAGACCCCTTTCTATGAGTTTAGACTTCTGTGGTGCAGATGGTGAGCTGTGTGTGAAGTGAACAGATGTCTGATAAGTTGCCCAAAGCAGATGTATGGTCAGCTTCAGGGCAGGCAAAGACATAATACTGCTTTACTGCTTTACTACATGTCCCTCTATACATAGATCTCTGCTCTGATCAGTGTTTCCCCCTAGCTAAAGCAGACGACAGGTTGGGTCTGAGAGACAGCCAGGAATGTGGCAAGGTTTCAATACTGACAGCACAGAAACAACTGCCATGACTGATGAGCGAAGGTCAAGGGCTAGAGGTTAACAGTTTTAGGGCATTACTGCACTTAGCTTAATTATGTCTGTACCCTGTGTATTATTTTCTCCATTTGTGCAAAGGTGTGATAGGATAAAATATATGACTGATACTGTTATTAAGCTAAAGGAAATATAGTTGGAGAAATGAGGATACTGTAACTACATCGTTCCTATGCAACATATGCAACATATTTTCAACATTCATTCCAGGCAAAAACAAGCAGCTCACATGTTCTCTCACATGTTTTCATTGCATCATGTTAGGAAGTGTTGTCATTCATACGAAAGTATTACAACCAGGATGCGTTCAGGGGGCATTATCATCACCGGTTTAATTTGAACATAGGCAAATCCCTTTTGGAATCGCAGCCCCTTTACCAGACAATGTAAAATGACCAGAACCAATAGTAGAAGATTTTATCTGAGTTCACTTATAACAAAAAAAATCTGAATTTTCATGCAAAACAAAGAAAAAACCAACCTATGTATAGAGAAACTGGTGTGTGTGTGTGTGTGTGTGTTAAAGCACTTAAGAATCTGACTCATCCTGGATAAAAAATAAGGTAGTAATCAAAATGAAAAGCTCTTCTACACAGATATGGTCCAGTACTATTGTGTGTGTGTGTGTGTGTGTGCATGTGTGGTGTGTGTGTGTGTGCATGTGTGGTGTGTGTGTGTGTGTGTGTGTGTGCGTGTGTGGTGTGTGTGTGTGTGTGTGTGTGTGCGAATTAACCTTGTCTTTTTATATCATGAAAACCAAATAAAATCCCTCTTTCTCTTTCCAAAAAAGGAGCTTATACTAGTCAGTGACAGAATCTTGGTGGGTTGCTCATTTTATTGTTTGGGCCTCTGTTGCAATATTTTCAGCCTGTGCATCAGGTGACAGATGGGGAATAATATGCCTTCTAGCCTACCACTATATGCTTGATCTCACTCCTGCCAGGACTATTTCAGGCTTTTTTAAATGCTAGTGCGTTGTAAATAGATGCACTTAATACAGTCACTGATATTAATGTGGGCATGCTTACTTCACAAAGTTCACAAAGGATTTTGTAAAACACAGATTAGAGAAAGCCCTTTAATGGACATTAAAGCTCAAGCTGCTCAGCACAACACTGAAGAATATCACAGAGAAGAGAGAGAGAGAGAGAGAGAGAGAGAGAAGATGGATTTTTGAACATGGACCTAGTTGTTCAAAATATATTTTCTTTAATAGGTAATATCATAACTAGTTAAGATAGCTGTGACATGATTTTCTGATGCCATGGTATTTGCTAATATGTTTATTTATTTATATTTAGACTAATCACTTAATACCAAAGATAACATAAAATGCTAAGCTAGAAACGTCTAGCTAGTAGTACACATGAAGTGTTTTTGTTTCTACGACCTGGTTATGACAGAACAAACAAAACATCAAGCAGAAGCTTTTACTATATCTAATAAATCAAATCTCAGGAGATCTTGGCAGTGTACACAGACTCACTACACATTCTGTACACTGATTAAAGGAATGTGGTGTCATATCTATTTGGGAAACTGCCTCTGACGTACGTCAGTGTGCTTTTTTGATTTTGCTCTTTCTCAGATAACATAAGAAACATACAGGAATCTAGAATTTGTATGTGCAAAAAGAGTATGAGTGAAAATAAAACATTTAATAAAATGCAAGGGATGGAGATTTCAGCCTTCAGGAGACAGAATGCTTCGATACTGACCACTTAATTGGGGTCATCCCAACTAATTAGTATGCAAACTAAATTAGCTGCAGTGGCCATGAAAGCAGTGTGTGTGTAAATGTGTATGTACTGTGGTGACATGAAGAGGGAGGGCCGTGAGGAAGATAGGAAGCTGTCAAAGACAGTCTTTCTGGCCACAGTTCTTATCTGTCTGAGAAGAAAACAAAAACAAGAACAGGTATGGCTTGAATAATACTCTGTTTCTCTCTCTCTCTCTCTCTCTCTCTCTCTCACACACACACACACACACACACACACACTCTCTATCCTTCTCTCTGAGATACTGCTGAGTAATTTGAATAGACAGACTGAGGATTCTGGAAAAGGGGATAAATTAACTTAACAGAATAAGCACTGCCTTTCCCTGACAGCAGATTGGGTGAGGGAACATTGATGGAAAGCTGTAATGAGGACAGAGTGTGATGAAAATTGAAGCCCAAATGCTATTTACCACACCAAGACTCTCTGCTATTCTGCAATGTAGCTAGCACTGAAGCTGCTGATGACCGGGGTTAGATGTGGAGAGATATTCTGCTATTTGAACTCAGTAAAATATAAAAATATTAAATCATCAGATGTGGTTGTGAAGGTCAAGTGTCATCAGACTTTTGGCCATAGTGTATACTGGGATTTACAGTAACCACCAGGCCCCTAAAAGGAAAAACTGACATTTGTCTGTTTAAGTTACATGGTAGAGTAGACTCTAGAACAGTTTACTCGCTCACTTGCCTATTAATTACTGTGGATACATATTTTTCCATTTTTCAAGTACAGAATGTTCTTTTTGCATGTGTTATTTAACAGATGGATATGTATACTGAATAATAAACATCTCATTTCTATAATTAAGCAATATCACACAAGCAAGAGTGTGATTTTACTGAATATTGGAACAGCCATGATTCGGCCATAGGCTGCAGGCTGAGTGCTGAAGCTAATCAGAGCCATGCCAATATTCATTATCTGCACTCTTGCTCATGTGATATTACTTATATAAATAAACAGATTTTCAGATACAGTATGATCAAATATTCTGTTTATTTTTGTTCTGCTAGCAGAAATAAAACCCTCACTTACTTTATAGCATGTTGGATAAATGGCTAGCTAGCTCACATTCTTTTGTACTTTCCTTTTGGCTTCTCTTCTTCTTGTTCATCTTCATCTGGTGAGCATTTATATTTGATGGCAAAAGTTATATTCATGAAAATGTATCAATAGCCATGTCTACTGATGAGGTCGCTAACACTACTAACCATTATGTACTAAAAGTGTAATTTTCTGTTACAAATACAGACAAGCAAAGTATTATTTGTCACATATACATTACTGCACAGTGAAATTCTTTCTTCACATGTCCCATCCTTGGGGGTTGGGGTCAGAGCACAGGGTCAGCCATGATACAATGCCCCTGGAACAGGGTGGGTTGGGGGCCTTGCTCAAGGGCCCAAAAGTGGCAGATTGGTAGTGCTGGGGCTTGAACCCCGATCTTCCGGGCAACAACCCAGAGCCTTAACCACTTGAGCAACCACCGCCCCACAAAGTGATACACAAAGTGAAATTCCAAACATTTGTCACATTCAGTTTTACTAAATATAAACTCTCTTGCTTCACCATGCAACCAATCAAGTTAGTGGACCAGAACTAACTGTTGCAGAACTTAATTAGATAAAATAGACTGACTTTTTTTTTTTAAAGGAAATGTGCAAGAACAAAGGTTCTGAAAGAACTAGTGTTACACACAATATGGCCAAAACAGGGCCTAGCTCAGACATGTTTCAGCATGACAATGCCCCTGCACACAAGGAAAGCTCCAGGAAGAAATGGTTTGTCAAAGCTGGACTGGAAGAACTTGAGTGTCCTGCACAGGGATCTGACCTCAACCCCACTGAACACCTCAGAGATGAACTGGAATGCTGACAGCGCCTCAGGTCTTCTTGTCTGATAACAGTACCTGACTTCACTAATGCTCTTGTGTCTGAAAGAGTAAATCCCCACAGCTATGCTCCAAAATCTTTTGGAAAGCCTTCCCAGTAGAGTGGAGGTTATTATAACAGCAAAAAAAAAGGACTAGATCTGGACTGGGATGTTCAACACACACATATGAGTGTGTAATACTAACGTGTTCTTAAACTCTTATACCCTACACATATAGTATTTCTTGAATTTTGAAACTAATCAAAATAATCTATTTCAATAAGTAGACAAAACAAATGCTATATTCTTGAAATTGATTTATACTATGGGCTCCTATAATATGAAAATCACTGACTGTCATTTTTAATAAATATCAAAGCAGATTTTATTTTATTTTTTTTTTTAGAAAAAAGCTCTATAATAATGTGCAGTTTCATAGTTTTGTGAAGGCTGAAATCAAGAGGTACCTTGAACTCAATAAAATGAAATATTCTAGCTGGAGCAGTTTATGGAAGCATGGAAGGATAATGTGACAGATTGAAATTTATTTTCAAAATAACATTTTGCATTGTGATGAATTAACTATGACACATTTCTGCAATGTTAACCTGATTTTTTTTTTAAATCCTGGCTAAGGTCCTGAATCTAGTAATATTAGTACATAATTGATCCTGCCAATTGGTATCAAATTCACTTAGATTTAAGATAATATTAGAATATCTTGGCAGAACTCATTTCAACTATATGGTCTGTTAACCTAATCATATCACATCATTTAGCCCAAAGTTACCCATCTCCACTGGCCTCTTCTTGCTGTAAATCAATAAATATATCCTGTGTTCTTTTCATTTCCTTTGTTTCAATCTGAAGTCAAAAGCAGGTTATGAATTTTACTGCATATTGAGTAAGAGCACAGAGCATATCAGTGTTTGTGCAGCTGAAGACTTTGTAAAGGCCATACATGGATGGTTAACAGACTGAAATAAAGGGGGACAGAAAGACAAAATGCACTTAAAGAGTAAAAGAGACTGAAAAATTAAAAGTTACAGGGTTCCAATTGGATTTTTTTGACCGTTTGAACTGGGACATAGCCTTATTATGTCAGAATGATTATGCTTGTAGAAGTTAGAAAGGCAAGTGTGTGTTTGTGTGTGTGTGTGTGTGGGGGGGTGAGAGACAGACAGACAGAAAGACAGAACCTATGCAGTAATAAAGAACGTCAGGTTACAAAAAAACTGGGACACAAAATGCTCCTCACCTAAAGGGGCTAGAGGGAGTGAGGCTGAGAATTTGTTGCTTCATGCTTCACAGTTTCACCCTAATAACACTCTTCTAATAGGAGGTATTACACATCTCAGCAACATCTTACACTTCTTTCAAAGCCTTCTACACCAATTGTGGTTTTGGCACATCCAGACTAGAGCTAAATTAACTAGAGACTATCTCATCTCCAAGGCAGCTGCAGTTTTGTACACTGACACTGAACACAGTAGACATCATGGATGTGAGCCAAAAAAGCATTTACTGGGATACGACAGATGAAGCTATTGTCATGTATGTTGTGTAATATCCTGTGTGTGTGTTTGTGTGTCCATTAGACTGTTTGTGTGGACCAAATATCCCTGTGATGATCATTTTGACTTCAGAGAGCGAGAGTGTTTGATTTCATGATGGCAATTTTGGTGCAACTCCAATGACACCTATTCAAGCTGCTCTGCCACAAAACCCATCTAAAGCTAAAATAGCTTTCTTATATAAGAATGATAGTATAGGAGAATGATATAGTAGGAATTTTTTTGGTTTTCTGTAGGATTCTGTGCATTTTGCTCCATGCAGTTTTGTACTCATTACCAGCCCCTTCAAAATTGCTTTGCTTTTGTCAGTGCTACCTGCCAGAGCTCTGGAGTGGGTAACAGCAATTTGGGAAAAGAGTGGGGGGCAGTGGGAACTTATGAAAGATTTATTGCCCCTATATAAAGCTACCTTTGATCATCCTGCTGAGGAATGGGTGTAAATCAAGAAGCTGTTATACTTCAGAAAAGGCCAGCACAAAGTCCCTGGCTGCTGTCAGAGGCTGGAATGAAACTACTTGATTTTCCTAGAAGCTTGAGAGAGATCAAAATGGTCAACTGCCTGCTAGCTACTATTTCTGCACAAAACATCAAGTACCATATAAATGGACCTCCTCTGGCATCCTTCATTTGTTATTAAGCTATTTCTTGCTCAAGTCACCATTTTGAATCCCCAGCACTTCTAGTCTAATAGAAATCTGAGCAACTAAATTCTTGAAGATTTAGTCAAAGCAATGTGAAGAATATCATTTCTAAATCCCCCATAAGCCTTGATCTACATGTCTAGTATCATTGTGTACACCATGGACTCTTCCTGTCTTATATTAAAAATGATTTTTTAATCATCCTCTTCTCAGTTCGACATAAAGCTACATCATCTCAATCCCACTGTTTCATGGTCTAACTTTGAAATCTCCTTATGGTTCCCCTTAGTGCCTGAAACTCGCATTGCACATCCATCATCATCTCTGTTAGTCTCCTTTTCATCCTTCAGGCATGTCACAACCTCAGAGATGCTGTTACAAAGGCCAAAGCCACAAAATTACAACCACACTGCTCCCGAGACTGTGTTGTTAACTTATTGGCAATGTTATATTAAAGGAAAAAATTAACTGAGAAATATATTCTAATAGGTTTTCGTACTTACGTTCACATTTCTCACCACTACTTCCATAGATTAAAAAGGTGTTATAAAGGGCACTCTTCACAGACTCTTCAAAACGTGTATCAGTGAGAAATATGATGCCACCAATATAATTATGGCTAAGTATGGACATGATCATAAAATTTGCTGATGCAGTATATCACATGAACCATCAGTTTGTGCTTTGAGAGGAGAGACAACTCCTCATTCAGTCTGACCAAATGGCTGAATATGTCACGCACAAATATCTGCTAACTATTCCCACCCAGACAGCATCACCCAAATCACAACTTCCCTCTGCAGCAATGCCTCAGAGGTACTGTCATGATCATTTCTCTTCATTTCTCATAACTGCTCTTACTAACCATCCTATCCTTCTCCACAACGCATTCATCAGCTCCGGGTTTTTTTTCAACTGCTGACGGAAGTCAGTCATGTGCTATCTGGCATGAAGACGGCCAAAAAAGTAGTTCAGGTTGATTAAGGATAGGAGGAAAGCTGCGTCAAGGGAATTTGAGCTAAATCTGCATGTCACATGATGAAAGTGGTGTGAGGATTAAATAAATCATCGCCAAGAGGGGGTGCTGTTTCACAACACATACAGGTTTATATTCAAGGATGGCTAAAAGAAGCAGATGATAAAAATGTGCTGCGACCTCTTCCAAATTAGCAAACGAGGTCATTGCTATGACTTTGAGGCATAAATTGCACAAGTTATATTAACGTACATGTGCTACGTGCGGGCTGTTGCCAGAGATTTGACTTCTATACATTAGTAAATGGTTGAAAATTTAATGTTTGTTTATACAAAGTTCTGTCTCTGCATCACTAATGCTGTACTGTATGTGTGTATCTGTGGATCTGTATATTTGTGTGTGTGTGTGTGTGTGTGAGTGTGTGTCTCTGTAAGTGAGAACACAGTGTCACAAAACCTGAAAAAGCACATGGGCAGACTCAGCACAGGAAAGTGCAAGGCTAAATAGGTTATATGAACTCGTGTCATATAATACGCTCCTGTGCAATATTTTTTTCAAGGTTATGGAGTTCATGTTACACTTAAACATTAGGCTGTACTGGGCTGTGAAATAAAAATGTTAATAATAATAATACTAAAAATACTACTACTACTGCTACTACTACTAATATTTATTAGTGTTCTTTTACAACATTTCAATTTAAATGAACTACAAACTTTATCATCAAACACAGGAATACTTTCTGTTCCTTTTAGTGTACATGCCCTGAAGCTGTGGAACTCCTTCCCACAAGACAATGCCTACATCATGCCTCTTTAGTTAGCAAATTTTGAAAGCAATGTAAAACATAAATTTTTAATGTAGCTATTCTCTATTTTAATATTACATTGTATAATTTGAGATTTAAATTCTAAAATAATTACATTTTATTTGTGTTAAGATATTTAATTATTTGGTATTTTAATTAATAATTTGAATGGTTTTCTTATTATTATTTTATAAAATTGTTTTTATAGAATTACATTTTTATTTTCTCCATTTTCTCCTTCTTCCCTTACATTTTTTTTTGTTAAGCTGCATTCAAGCACTCCCTTATAAATAAAGGTCAAATGATACAGTGAATAATTTCATATTTTGTTGAATTACAAGTCATATTTCTAGGAAATGGATGAAGAAGTGGGTGAAAAGATCATCTACTAAAGGATGATGAAGCCACACTTTTTTTTTGTATTAATACCCTGTCCATGTCACTTGCTATTTCTTCCACTATTCAGGGTCAAAAGTTCACCAATATAACCATCAACTTGGATCAATAACAGCCTGAGTGACTGGCAGCAGCAGCCTCATTGGCTTTCTCCGTCAGACACTGAGGTACTGATCAAGCCAGTAAACAACAGGAGAAGATAAGATAAACTGAGAGAAGGAATCACTCTGAGTAAACAGTGTTATCTACAGAAATGTATAGGAGACCCAGGCAGGCGTCAGGACAACTTGGCTTATGTATGTCGCACTTTACACAAAATACATATTTACAGCAAATAACACAATCCTCCTGAGAAATTATTGCAGTTTTCCCCTGTCTACAGAAAGTGCTTACCCACAGTTCCATTCATTCCTCACACACCCACTTACACCTAGCCTTCACTCAGAAGCTTAAGCTGCTTAAGGACAGTAAGATACCAAGCCCTCCTGCTAAAACTAATTCCCATGGTGATTCTAGCTTCCTCAACATACCCATCATCAGTAACTGTCAAATGACCCAAACTCCAACATTTTTCCATGTTCCTGTGAGACAGATATTCATGCCTGTCCTTTTCAATGTCAACAAGTCAGAGACGTTCAAAAGAGTGAGATAAATGAGCTGACCTTCTTCTGAGCTTGGCAAAGACAGGCTGTCTGTACACATCTTTGCTAATGACAAACTAGTAGTTCAGGAACACAGATCCATTGTGCAGAAACATGCACATGAACTGAATAATCAGCCTTAACATCAGTCACATCAGTTGGTTGTAATTTGTACATCATTCTCTTTATGGAGAGAAATCAGTTTCTTGAGTCCTCCAAAAATGTGAGATGTCAATAAATTGCTAAAGAAACTCCAACTTTAAATAAAAGTCTGTTCCTCTAAATGTTACTAATTTACAAGCTCAGTGGTTAAAACACTGATGGGAAGGCCTTGAATTCAAATCCCTGTACCACCATACTGTCACTGCTGGGCCCTCGAGCAAGGCCCTTAACTCTCAAATGCTCAGTTGTATAACTGTAAGTCACTCTGGATTAGGGCATCTGCCAAATGCTGTTAAAGCAAAGTGAAAAAATGTAGTATGCTGCAATTGAATTATCCTAAGGATGATTCACTGTTTATCTTTTTAAACATTGCAACACTAAAGCAATGTAATTAGCACCACAGATTGTTTTCATAGTGAGATGCCTTGGCTTTTAAAAAAATAAAACTGGAAGAGTGTGTGTTGAAGTCAAGCTACCTAAATTGGCATTACAATTTCATGGGTTCCACAATGCAGTATTCTCTGCTCTAAGTGGACTCAAAGAGTATGCTAATAAGCATACAGAGCTGGATAGGGAAAACACTGCTTATTAATATATTACCTGACAAATATGAAGGTTATAGTGAGAACTGAAAATGTGCCTTAGTGGCCAATTTACAAAAGTTAAGTTAAGTTTCAGAAAGTTCATTATTAGTACTGTCAAAGAAAGCCTACAATGACCTAGGCATTTTTTTAATAAGTAGTAGCTCAGACACAGGACTGACCTCAATTTTTCATGTTGTAATTATTAAATTTTAGTATAAAAGGAATGGATTTCAAAGGGTCTAACTGTTAAAGGACAAGATAAAGCCACCATTACAAGAAAATAACTACCATTTAGTCAACAAGCAGATTTCCCCAGAGTAACAGTATAATGTGCTAAAATAAAATCAAACTTGCTTGCTATACTGTACAAAAACAATAAAAACAGTCCCATAAAATAGTGACACATACTCAGATGAGGCCATTACACTGGCCCTCATGGACTAAAGGTACGTAGACAAGCTGAAAATTGTGCAGGGAATTTGGGAGCAAGGTAAGACTACTCGGTCACCCTGTCTTTGCTCTTCATACCACGTGCTTAATTTAAAGCCAGGTTCTCAATACATCACTCTGGGAATGACATAAAATTACCTCTGTCCTGTTGAGTATTGAAGCAAAAAATCTTTTGCTAAAATGAAGCTTTTCACTTTCTCTTACACTTGTTGGGAAATGCTCTAGTATGAGAAAAATGGCCGTAAAAAATAAGAAAGGTGTGTGCAAAGATTTATTATAAGCCATTTATCCTCAGAGTTACACTACTAGGCATAAAATGCAGCGGGTATGGTATTGTGTTTTCGAAGGCACTCAGATTCCTCAGAGACCTTTTTTCAGAATGAGAAGAAAGAGTCAGAAGGATCTGAGAGTAAGACAAAGAGAAGTCCCCTTGAGTATCATTCACAGCGATGTTTTAAAGTGGCTGCAAGTGTGAGAATAAAAATTCGAGCATAGTGTGGTCCCACTGCTGGTGATATTGTGTGGTACCACTATCAGTGATGTTGAATTAATTATCAGTAATTAATCCTAAACAAAATGAAACCATTCTAGTTTATAACCTACCCATAGGATATCTTCGGCAATCTCTTTCTCCCATATTTATTTTGTTTGGATAATGTATGCTTAATTTATTCACTTAATTTAGTGCAATGTATTCCAAAATTTACACTTGCTATGGACTTTCAGGTGTGTCCCGTCAATCACTTATAATGACGTGTATCTTGACTGAAAAGAAATCATCCACACTCTTTACTTCTAAAAAAAAGTAAAAAATTTTATTTACTAAAAAAAAATTGAATCCAATTTTTTAAAATATGTGAAGTGTCCCCAGTTAAATATTTACATGTTTATTCATTCTCCCCCAAAAAAGGATAATTTTTCATCAACAGTGCAATGCCTCTAATGAACCGCTTAATGCATTCCTGCCAATAATGTCTAACCAATAGGACCGTGCCGTTTTATTATTATTTTTTTCAATCTAAGCCTGGCTCCTCGCCATTGGCATTGGCACATGGACAGTAAAGCAAGTGACTAAACAGTTTGTGATGGAGCCCAAAGCTAACTGAAAGAAGAGATATCAATGTCAGTAGGGATTCCAAAAAAAATGAAAACAGCCTCTGACAGAGTTTTAGGCAAGGACATAGATTTGAATGTTTCAGATTTGAATTCATTTGATGTTATGAATACGAAGTTATGAAAGTACGACACTGTAAAAAGGAGCATATTATAACACATGTAATTTCTATAGAACAAATACACAGTATTTTTAGTTGCCATGCATGTAAGATGGCTAAATAAAAATAATTATTTCGTCAATAAGAGTTATTTTCTACATTTTATTATAAACAGATAGTTCTCATATTACCAGACATGGAATGTATGGAGGTTGAGCCTGTTGGCATATTCCTATAAAAAGGCTCTTTGGCTATAAGAACAACAAAAAGAAACAGAAAGGTACATACGGTATGTTTCAGTGTAGCATCCACAACCAGTCACAGCTATTATTACTGTAATGTAATGCACTATATGTATCTTACTGTAAAAATGAAACTAAAACACACCTTGAATAGGGCCAACATCTGTCAAATCACACCATTTAAAATCAGCCACCATTTAATTCATTAAATATTTTAAATTTATTCCAAACCCAGGAGCATGTTTATGAGCATTATTTTGGTGATTACATAAGCCTTTTAGCCATCCAGTACAAATGAATCTTAATTAGTGAAAGTGCCTCTTTCTCTATCTAGCCATGAACAGAGAACAACAGAGAGGTTTCTAGCCATTATTAAGGAGATACTGATAGATGGAGATAGATATGATCCATAATTTAACAAAAGGTACATAAACACAGTATATAAAAAGTATATTATTTTGATAAATAGATTTTTTTTATTTGTTAGTTATTTCTGGTCCACTTATCTGATTTTGTCCAATAGTGTTCCAAAAGTGTCAATATGTACGATAAGCGCTAGCATTTTGCTCTTTGTATCAGTCCAAATGTGTTTGTTGCATAAAATTTCAAATTTATGTATAGTTAGCATGTTTTATGAGCTGTATGAGTCTGTATGCTGCATGGCAATGTAGCACTCTCTCCAGTTGTTCCTTTTTGAGATCTATTTTCATTGACAGAGAAAAAATGATCCAAATATTTACAGTGAAATGTCCATGAGTGAAATGCCCATGTGTTTCAAGAGTGCTGAACACCACTTGTCCAATTGAATTAATGGACCAGAACTAATTATTGTATAAGTATTGTTAAAGTATGGGAAAACTGTAGAAGCTTCACCACAAGGACATACATACAGACTTATGACTACGTTAAGTCAATCATCCTCCCCATTATTCAATCTTTTGTTACTAGTTCAGGCTAGAGCTGAGTACTGCCCTGAAGTGTCTGCAGTGGAAAAGCAGTCAGCTAGGGGAATACTGTATTTGGCTTTGTTGTAGCTTAGCTCCAGTTTTTTGCCCCACTTAATGCTCTAGTTTTATGATCTGATTTGGTCTGGTTTGTACTGCCTATGCTTTCTTTAGCAAGGAGAGCATGTGTCCTCAAATGCAGGACTAATACCAGCACTGGATCTCACCACATCTGCATGTGGTCAAATTGGATTGATAAATGAGAATCCACAAATTCCTCTTACTGGTCCCTAAATAAAATAATGTCACCTTTGGCGTATCTGTATGATCAAGCTCACGTTAGGTCGGAATGTTTGTGAATCTCAGTGTAACATTTTAACAACATTATTTATATAAAAACCTAAGCAAGTATACTAAGTGGAGTTAGAATTAAAATAGAAAAAATGTATTTATGCAAAACTCTGTTCATTAAAATGTGAATAGCACCAATACGTGTCAAATCTCATGAATAGAAATGGCCAATAGTTTGGTAAATTTAATTAAATTTATATTTATTCCATATACATGGGAGTGTACAGTGTTTATGACTCTTAGCCTTTGCCTTACAAATGAATCTTAATTAGAAGAAGCCTAAGCAGTGTCCTTTCTTTCTCTCTTTATCTCTCTTACACACACACACACACTCCATGCTGGTTGACACACATTGGGATGACCTTGAGAAGAACAGAGAAGCCTCCAGCCATCGTCATGGAGATGAAACCAGCTCATACTAGACCACAGTGGGTGAGAGAGGGAGAGATGGGGGATGGGGTTGGAGAAGTCCTAAGCAGTGTCTGAGAGACTGGAAGAGTGAAATCAGAGAGGGAGGGATACAAAATAACAAAAAGCGTAAATAGTAAGAGGAAGAGAGCAAAACAAAAGAGAAAAAGGGAAATTATAAAATGGGGCAGTATTCCAACATGATCCACAGGAGGCCTGGAGAGAGATGGAGAGAAGGCATGGGTAAAAATGTATATATCAGTGAGAGTGAGACTGAGAGAGAGAGAGAGAGAGAGCACTGGCAGACAGAGACAGTCCTGGCATTGCTTTGGTTTCCTCTCCCCAGTCTTTGCTCCATCAATCTGTTTTAGATTACTGTAAAACATCTCTCTCTCTCTCTCTCTCTCATATAGCGCCAACAATGGTATTATCTTCTAGACCAGACACTGTCGTCAAATTCTGTCCAGACAATAAGGCATTTCATCCTTCTCCATTTCAGTTTCAACGTTCATGCCAAATTTTGTTGTTTGTTGTCAAACAGCTAGAATGTAAACTGTTATTGCTTCTATAAAATCATAATTTTTTACATTATAATATAAATATTTAGATGCTAATATTTAGCATCAGCAGAATATATATTCTGATTGTACTGGATAGCTCAATTTTTTTTCAGAAAATCTTTACGAACTTTACTATTTAAAGAGCAACCTTTTCATTTATAGTTAGCACCAGAATTCCTGGCACCCTTCATAAAATAAAAATAATAATAATGTAAAAAAAATCATAAAATGACTAGTAATGATATCAGTCTCAGAGCAGCATGCGTGGCTCAACAATTTGTTTTACTCGTGTTTTGGTTGCCTTTTCCTTTATGCAGTTCCCTTTATTGTCCAAAAATGCTGATGATGTTCTTGGACAAATTGATTTTAGTTTTATTTAAGCACAACGCACCATTCCAATTACAGGTCCAATAACACTTCAGGTCCAATAAAGTTCAGTTGCTCTCTAGAAGGTTTATTTTTCACCCCTTCCATCCAAACTGCTGGTCATTATGGATATGTAGATCTAATAGCTGATTTTGAAACATTACAACGCCAGTAATTTCTATTTTAAAATAGTGATCTTTGGGTTTCACTTTGGGAATTTAAGCTATTTGATTATGGTCTTGATTGTGAAGAAATTAAATATTTTTTTAAAGAGCAATTAAATGGTGATTTTTTCCACCTCATGGTTTCATCTGTGTTTTTTTCCCCCTGATGATATTGGTAAGGAATTTCACATGTGAGTAGCCTCATATTAATACCCCAGAGAAACAGTAATTAGTCTCTGTGAGTATTTCTTTCTCAATTTCTTTTAGACGTTTAATTGATTTCCCTGGAAAACAATCAAATCATTTCTGTACACTGTTTATTTTACATCATACATTTGCCAAGGCTTTTGCATGTTCCAGTAAATCTGTAGTTGACTCTATATCTAGAAGTCATGTAGAGAAACCTGCACATTTTTAAGGGTTATTGAATATTTTCAGTGCTGTTTGTGTCTTAATATAATCCATTGCCTCCATACTCCATGCTGATATGTAAAAGTGTTTAACTCTCTGATTTTCTCCAGTTACATGGTACATGCTTGCTTTCATTTGCTACTTGACAAAGCTTCTTCTGTATGTTGCAGTTAGAGTGTACCTCAGCCCCAGCTATTGAAATGCACCCAAGTGTATCTGCTCCATTAAACAAGCATCTTTGAGTGAGCCAGAGTGGCAGCTTCGATGAGCCAGTAACTTATCAGTGTGGTCTGAGAATGAAAGAGAGGGTGGGGGGCATTTTACTAGGACAGGGTTTATAATGGAGAGCTCTCCAAAACACCTGCGCCTCAGGCCGTAGCCTGGGAAGGGATGGGAAGTGGAGAGAGTGTTGTATTGATCAAGAGAGAGAGAGAGAGAGAGAGAGAGAGAGAGAGATTTCCACATGCTGGCAGAGGAGCCACCATTGCTAACAAGGAAATTCTAGCAAGCAGAGATATAAGACTTTTACAAGAAAAACTCTAGCATTTGTGAGTGTGAAAGGCAAAAATGATGAAAAAGGTATTTGTAGAACTGATATTTAACTGCAAACATATTTGGATTTATAAACAACCAGCTGGGTGTATAAGCTTGTTTTATACAATTTCTTACAATATTAAAAAACGCATGTCTAATCTGCACATAACAACAATCTGTATAAAAGTGTTATGAAAGATATTTACTATTGATCTACTGATTTATTAAATCCTCACAAATGTCACGGGGAAATGTTCACCTAAATCAAGTCATTATGAAGTGAAAGTGAAAGTGAAAGGCATATCTTTTTGCCTTTAGTGATGTGCTATTTCACATTTGGCCTCTGCTTTAACTGAAAAAGCAGAAAAGGACAGTTTTCAGGTGTATCCTGTATTGCAGAAGCAAGAGGTCAAAAATGCTATGGCTATACTTTAGCTCGTGGAACCTCTGTGTTTGGGAGGCTGGAGCATGAGAATGGAAAGGAAATTACACATGACAATTACCCCCTCTATCTCCAGCAAGGCTTTTCAAACACTGTTGCCATGTTTTCCTTACACCTCGTACCTTTACTTGCCACTGATTCCCAGATAAAAACACCACTTAAACAATCACTACGCTTCCAGAATCTGTTCATACACTTCAAACCATCATTACAGTAATTACTCAATAGCCTCACATGAATGAACTATGATAATTATACAGTATATACATTGTGATCAAAACAGCTCTGATGTCCTGTAACTAATTCATGTAATATCAGCCTACAGATTTTATGACTTTTTTTTCAGTCAGTGTTGTTCATCAAACAGCATGGTTTAATAGGCAGTGCAGAAAATTAGCATTTTGTGTGCGTATACATATTACAGCATCTTTCATCTTCAAACCGTGGGACATAATTGACATTCCTTCACTGTTAACGTTTGGCTCGTAATGTGATGTGGTGATGAGTCATGAGGACGTGAAGAGGTTTGAGGTTCCTAAATCATTAGCAAACTATGAAGTATACTGCACATACTGTAAACGACCATATACTGCAGATTTTACACATATTTGAAATATATGTACAGACAGATTTTCTTTAAAGTTCTTTAAATAAATGTTTCATTTATTTATTTTTAGATTGATTTATTTTTTATCCATTTATATATTCAGGAGTCAAATCAGTGGTAGATTGTGATCTGAAGTCCTTGTTTGAGATGAATTTATATCTGTTGACTGCAGCTGTATTGTGCTGGTGAAGAGGAAAACTGTGGACTCCTTTTGTATCAATCAAAAGCAAGCAGCACCGTCCTCTAATCTCCGGAGACACTCGGTGAACAATGACATATCAATCATGCACATTATTTATCTCACTGGCATGAAAACAAAAACTCACTGATGCATATCCACCAAGCCTCATTACATGAAATATACTGAGTACACAATCTGCAAAGTAAGCAACTGTGCACATGCTGCTCTATGTGTCTGGCACAGGAGGCTGTTGTACTGACTTGAAGGGCAGACTGAACATGACCCAACCTGACCTTCTCCCCGGGGGAGCATGGGGACATGGCTATGAAGACTCAGTTGCCTTTGAAATCAAGTTGTTGTTTTTTTCATGTGATGTTATTGTTTTACGTGCTTTTGTGTATGTGTGTGTGTCTGTATGAATGTGTGTAGTATGCCTCAATGTTGTACTGTTCTGTCAGGGTTCTGCTAGCACTAGTCTCTGTATTGTTCCCAGAGAATAATGACTCATCGCACCTTATAAAGGCAACATAAGGACACTTTCACAAGCAACTGTCAAAAGGAAAGATGCAGCTGATGCTGACTACACACAGGAAATGAACGAGTACTTAGACTGTAGGGGGTTTGTGCTCTACTGGCTTAATGCTCCAACAGTGTTAATGAAAAACAAAACCTCAGCAGTTGTGCTCAGGAAGCTTTATGAGGAGAGAGGAAAATAGCCGGAAGAAATATTTTTGTGGTTGTAACAGTTATCATAATTAGCAGTAAATGTTTTATGTATTGTTATATATTATTTTGCATTGAAGACTATGTAGTAACTTGGTGTAAATTTTTTTTAAAGGTATTAGCTCTCACCCTACAAAATGCTGCAGATAAGCTTATTCATTTTGTATGATAAAGCTATTCTATGTGACTCCAAATGGTTTTGTTCTAGACAGCATTAAAACATTTACTCTCTCCTAACCTTGGGATGTGAATTACATTTAATATGTGTAGATAATTTTACATATGCAACACTAACACAACACAGTTCATTGTTGTTGTCACAATTCATCAGGATAAATGTGGTACAAGGCTAGGTTTCAGAGTTAGCTTGAAGCAAAGACATTCAAACCTAGAAAATATCTTGAGGTTCAAAGATAGAAGAGAAGAATGACTGTAAACCCACTTTGCTTATCTCAGTCTTGGATGCTCTGGCGATAGCCTGTGAAACATCTGGTACATATAGTACACTTTTCTGGAAACAAGTTTCAAAATCTTGAGAATTGATCACGATTGACTCACCATACTTTTGCATTTGCATATAAGTGCAATGGCTCATGATGGGGAACACAATATTTTCGAGACCTGTGACTCAGCCAGCTTTTCTGAGTAAGATAATGTCACTGGATTGTTAAGTAGTTTCTAGCATTCTGAAATGCATGAAAAGTTTTGGTGAAAGCAGCAAGTTTCAAATGAAATAATCGGGTGTAAAACCTGACAATTTGCAACGAACATAAACTGATTATTTTCTACTATAATTTATTGTATTGTTCACATTATTGTGCACATTATTTATTAGAACTGATTACAATTTGGTAATAATTCAAGTGTAACAAATTATTCAGATTTGTAAAATATGATGTAGAAAACGGATAAAAAGTCTGTAACTCTGATACAAATATTTCTTCTCTGTATCATTACAATTTGCAATTTACTGGTAAGCACACCCACAAATTTGGTCAAATATTGACCAGAAGCTACTAAATAGTATTATCTCATGTCATATCAGATTCGGAGGTATCATCAAATATTGAACGAACCCAAATCACATAGTACCGTATTGTATCAAAGCAGATACAGTGACATTGTTTAATATTGAGTCACTGCCTAAAAAACCAAATTGCATCATAGTTTGTGGAAGCCTGGGGTTTAAAAGACGATACTCTTGTGGTCAGTTGCTTGGCAAAAATGAATTCCTAGCAAAAACTGCTATAGATTGTGAACTACAGCTATAATGCTATTTCACAAAGCTATTCTGCAAGAATGTCTGCACTGGTCACCGTTTCTCAGTATGGAAAAGTCTCGATGATTGTATCCACCGGGCTCAATGGGTCAAGATAGAAGTTAACTAACCCTTACCTCAGTTCTATGTGATTATTGAATTAAATGCTAGCTTGTACTTTATTACAATTATATTACTATATTCAGTTTAGTGCTGACATGCAGCTGGAATGCTCCGATCTGAAAGAGATCAATCTGTTAGTTGGCAGCCTGCATATAATTTAATTATTTGATGCAACTGTCACAGCTTATCATCAAAAAACAAGACTGCTTTCAAGACTCAGGTGTGCAAGGCTGTCATAGGCATAAGACAGTTTATTGAGCTAATCAGAGACTCAAATAATGTTTATGCTTTAGCTTCTCACCAGATCTGTTGCTGTTGGCAACCTTAGCCCTGGGCTTATAAAATGGCACTGACTGACATTAAACCACATCAAACAGACTGAGAAGGTCTTGATCCTATATAGATTTGTGTTTGGTATGTATGCCTAGTAAAGTAATCCCGACCATTTGGGTTACACTGACAGCAATAACGCATCAAAAACACTACCAGTTTTCAAAGTCATTTCTCCTAATATATTGTTCATTATTACCATTATCACATAGCAAGATCTGATGAAGCTTGATGTGCTCTACAAATTTGACACTTCTTTTAAATCACTGAATGCAACTCTTATTAAGTTGACGATCATAAATCTATGTGAAATATGTGAAATCTTTATCTTTTTATAAATCATATTAAATCTCTTTCAGAGGAGAATGGCTCAGCTTAATATATATAGTTGTAATTAAGGTCCATGGACGTTTAGACCATTTTAACAGAACAGTTACAAGCTGGTTTTGACTTGTCTTTGAGCTACTATATGAACTCAATAACAATTCATAATTCTAGTTTCGAACAGTATAACTGAGGGTTCTCTTTGTCAAACACTGCTCTCTACTATTTTGAAAACACAATGTGAAAACTATGAAAACCTCATGTTTATGCAAAGTTTCTCTGCTATGGCTTCACGTTATCAGGACATTTTGCATTTATCATGTTTCAGTGTAAATTTAGGTTGTTTCTATTCACACAGCAAATGCAAGAGCAGCTTACTTGTCATTAATTGTCTAATAATAGATTAGAAACCAGAAAGAGGCAACAGGGCAAACAAACAGAGAAAAGGATGCTGTAGATGTGACCCCATAAGCATCAATTCAAAGAGATTGCTTTGGCACTATCCTTTGGAACAAGATGGCAACCAGGGCAGTGTTACTGACAGGAAATGGCTTTAATTAATTCCCACCAGCACAGATC
The DNA here is from genome assembly GCF_019097595.1 of Hemibagrus wyckioides. NCBI lineage: Eukaryota > Metazoa > Chordata > Actinopteri > Siluriformes > Bagridae > Hemibagrus > Hemibagrus wyckioides. The sequence continues at coordinate 15,629,855 of NC_080720.1, read as the reverse complement.
ACGAACAGGTCCATCACTGATAGCTCTTATTCTCTTATCTTCATCACTGTGCAGTGTAGAGATGATGGGAGCAATGCAGCCTACCTACATTTTTAACTCTCAGAACAACTCTATTTGCTGACCATACAGAGGGATTACAGGAAGTAATCAAAACTGGAGAATTGGCCTCATACACTCATACAGAGAGAGAGTGAGAGAGACAGAGAGAGAGAGAGAGAGAGAGAGAGAGATATGAAACATGTAAAATATAGAAGGTTCTATTTCTGGCCATGGCTGGATGTGTGGCAGGTAGTGTATCAACTGGTGGCCAGTCGAGGCCACTGTAGGTATGGGTGCATGTGTGTTTGTGTGTGTGTGTGACTTACAAAAGAAAGCTCATTCAATGTTACAGTCTGTACAGACATTTCTCTGCCTTATCTGTCCTTGATTCTCACTCCATCCCTCTTTCTTCACTCCAGATTTTTGAAAAGAGTGACTGTCTATTTTCTCTCTCTCTCTCTCTCTCTCTCTCTCTCTCTCTCTCTCTCTCTCTTTCTCTCTCTCTCTCTCTCTCTCTCTCTCTTTGTGACACCTATAGTAAATAGCAATTAGGTCAGCCTCAGACTTTAGCCTATTTAAGCTATTTAGGCTCTCTTCTTCAGCGGGACATAAAAAAGCCCAAATATCAAAGAGATCAAAGCATGACATAAGTGCAAGCCTATTCGACATAAAAAATAAATACAGCCTTTTAAAAAAAGCAAGTGCACTTATTATGTTACAAAGGCATCATTTTAGACTCTTTTAGGCTTTTTAGGCTTAGTTTTGCCCATTTGTTGTGGATATCACAGACAAAAACAGAGAAATTGTTCATACTTATGTGAAATAGTGCAACTTTTTCTGACTTTGTTACTAATGTGAATTAATAACGACCATGTGAAATTATTATTTTTCTTGCAGAAGTAGCACACGCTCATGCACACATTTAGCATTCAACTGGAACCAGTATTGGTGTATGATGATAGTTTGATCTTTAATCTGAGACTGAGTTATAATCTGAGTCTGAGTTAATGATGGACTGCTTAATGTCAGCCAATCAGGGTGAGAGAATACACTATATCCACAAATAATGCTAATGATAAAACGGAACATATTCTATATCTATTACTAGTGTAGTTCTAGTGTTGATCTGTTGCATTCTGCTTTATTGTGTGTTATAGTGTGCTCTATTGCTGCTAGAGTCTCAGGCAAACTGGACAGGTAAATACTGGATAAAAGATTCCTGTTCATGGTAGACAGGAATGGAACCTGATATGGTCTTCTGCTGTTTATAACTCATCCACATCAATGTTCAGTGTTTTGTGCATGCTGAGATGTTTTTCTGCTTAACGTATTTGTAAAATAAATATTATATGAGTTGCTTCTAGACATTTTCCTCTGATTTTTTATTCAAATGTTTCCATAAAAAAAACTGTCAATCACTCAATGTTATTGTTTTTGGAACCATAATTTGTGAACATCCCAGGAGCTTCTGAAATACTCAAACTAGCCCATCTGGCCAGCAACCATGCCAGAGTTAAAGTCACAGAGATCACACTTTTCCCATTCTGGTGTTGGACGTGAACATAAACTGAAGCTCCTGACCAACATCTACATGATTTCATGCAGTGTGCTGCTGCCACATGATAACTGCTTAAATGAGCAAGTGTACAGGTGTTCCTATTAAAGTGAATGGTGAGTGTAGTACCAGTAGATAAACATGAACTTGAAGGGTGTAGAAAATAGAGAAAATGGATTCTAAGCAGGTGTTACAGGTTTGTGAATTACTGTCATTTAATTCTCTGTGTATTCTGCATCTATGATTATACTGCTATGATCTTGTGATATCCTTCTATAAAAATCACCACATCCTCCTTAATTTTCCACTCACGTTCTGACTCTGAGCTCTACTTGCCTGAAAATGAATGATATGAATTGTTCCCCATCTTGAATAAGTCTTCTGAAAGTGCACTGTCTCAGACACACACACACACACAATCACACACAGGTTTAAGAGTATCATGCGCTCAGAAAAGAAATCAATAAGGGCGTCTCTCATGTGTGGTGCATGTTAGTATCTTTGCAGTCTAAGAAGAGCATCAATCCCCACTTGTTATGGTGAGAAAATGGGCCTCTTCTTCTCTGGACTCACGCTTTTGCTCTCAGCATGAATGAATCAATGCAGCCACCACTGAGCTCCAGCCCTGCATGCCTCTCTCTCTCTCTCTCTCTCTCTCTCATACACACACACACACACACACACACACATTAAGTTCAGTGAATGGATTGGGTGCTGTTTATTTTGTGAACAGTTTCTTGTTAAGTTTTAAACACAGTGCTTACCTCGGACATTACTATTACAGCTAGTAGGTGGGTTTTCACTTTAAAACAGCACGTTGCACATGGATAGAGAATGAAACACAGTGGTCTGCACTGGCTGAAAAGCACACACCACATGGTTCTTTTTCTCTACTGTTTGTATTTTTGGGAATAGACCGAATGGGGTCGTACCCCATTGCACAAAAAGATATGCTTTTAAATAACATCAAAAAGGAATTTCTAGGAATAGGGTTCAGTGGGTAACTCTGGTATTGACTGTAATGTTGCTGACTGGAATGACTACATTGAGCTGATTTAGGTTTGCTGAATTTATAAATTACTACAAACTGTAGATCACTCCATTGTACTTTCTGTACATACATTTCTGTTTTACATTTCTGTTTTACAATAAAAAAAACCCTTAAGACAGTTGACTGCTTAAAGAGATTTGACTAAATAAATTGCATTTGTATAAAAAACATTAATCTGTAGACAGGTAGACGATAGAAGGTTGCAGGTTCATGAGTCATTTTAAGAATAATCATTTTTAATCGTATAAGAAATTACAGTGAATAAACCTGAGGTTTTGTGTAATCAAGCAAACCAGCGGGTTGAGTCACTGCTTAGTCTGTACATGCATATAATCACGCACATTTAATAGGCTTACAATAAGTACAGTCACTGTACAAATATAGATGTCTGTATTAAAAATATAGACATTTGTAAACTGCATGCAACTGTCTTGGAGGAAGGCGGTTTAGTACTAGTGGTCATACCAAAGTTGAAACTAAGCTTGCATCCTTGTTCTAACTGTATATCACTTGTTGTGCTGCTGGCACAGTCCTCACTCAGATTCTATTTGGCATTTTAGTTGAAAATTAGTTAAGCTCAAAAACTTAATCTCTAGGGGATACTTTATAATCCTGTCTCCAGAATCACACTTTTCCATTTGCCAGCCAATCATTATTCAGGATGAACATAGAATGAATGAAACATACTGACCAATCAACTGGCCAATATCACATTCTGTTTACAGTCATTAAGTCTCAATATGGCAAGTCAGAGATGAAAGTAACATTCAACTATAGATTTGTAAATGTTGACTTTTAATTGGTTGGCTGTTTATAGGGATGATAGGGTTTTCTATTATTAATGATACATCATTGATCTACAAACACAAAAAACATCTATAATCACAAGAGAAAATGTATTCTGTACCTCAAGCTAACTCAAGCATCGAATTAATAAATGTGCACAAATTGTACTTTGGAACGTATTACTAAATGTCCAAAAGCTTTTCACTACATCAATAACAAGCCACCTTCTTCCTTATTCTCAATTCAGAGGTTGTACTTTTCACAGTTGTCCTCAATTCCCCCCTCTATATATCACAGAGCACAGAGATCCAATCCTGGTTGTAGCAAAATGACTAATCTCAGGAGCAGCTGAGCTGCTGTGTATTTTTGGTGTGCTACCTATAACACAGACTGAAACCGGATTAAGCTGCACAGCCACAGCACAGTAAGGCCATCTGGGATTGAGAAGCAGACCAATTCCAGCTTTAAGACTTGTTACCAACCTTAGTCCTAGTAAACTTGTACACACTGTCACTGTGTGGATGAGGAAAGAGAGGCAGATACATTTCTGTTTCTCACATTGCCATATGTGTAAGTGCTAACAGAAGGCAGTTTTTCACAAACTGTGAACAAAGTTTTTTTAGGAATAATCTAAAAATGCAGTGTTAAGTCATATAATAATGATTTCAAAGTTTAACTTTTAGTTCAAAGGGTCATTATGAATTTTTCTAACCGATTAGAGCTCTTACAAAAGATGTTTAGGACAACGGAAAATGCTTTAATTCAGTGATTATTGCGCTTATAACAAGAGGGACGAGGCAGTGATATTTTTCCAGGTCGATTAACTCAGTAATGACATGTTGCAATGTTGGCTTATTTGCATTACAGCAGATATGCTAATGTGATTCCTCCCTTGGGCACTTCTTCTTTGTTGCTTTCTATAAAGTTAACTGCCAGTGAGTCTCAACAGCTCACTAAACAACCTTGAATAGGATTCATTCTCCTTTACCTTTGAACATAAGCTCTGATTTTCATTTTTGCAGACAGATTCTCATTTTCTGCTGGAGTGGAAAGAGCGATCAAAAATGGATTCAACAGTATTGCCAATTCACAGGTGCACCAAGCATGTATAACAGATGAGTGTATAGCAACACTATGGCAAAACGTGTGCTGCTGGTTGCATCCATCAGTCACAGGAATACCTCCATATCTGAGAAGGTTGAAACAAGACTGAGATGAAAGAGTTGATTTCAAAGGAATATGCATGGATAAAATATCAGATAGAGGAAGGAAGGAAATGTAGCCCAGTCTACTATTGATTACAAATTCCTCAACTATGAAGCAATCAGTAATGTATTCTTTCAGATTACATAAAAGTCAACATTATCTATTTCCCTTTTGGGTCTTGATCTAACTGATTTATTTGGTTTGATATACTGTGTAGAGTAATCTTTAAAAAAGGAAGGAACAGGCAACAAATTAAAGGGAAATAAACAGTAGTGTTTTTGTTAAGTGTTGGCCCACAACAGTCTCGATGTGCCTTGGTTTGGATTCCACATGTCTTTAGAGGTGAACTGGATGAATGAAAACCATTTGTTCAATAGATATTCCAAATGCTTTTTTGATTACACAGATGGAGAGCACTAAGACATCAGTCCAAAATCACTCATATGTGTTCAATTAGATTCAGACCAGACCAGATCTGGTTTCTCTTAAGGTTTCTTCCTCATATTGACTCAGAAATATTTCTCTGCAACCGTCCATTGTGGTTTAATCATAGGAGATCAATTTTTACATCCTTATATATTTCTGTAAAGTTCCTTTTTGACAGTGTCTAATGTTAAAAGCTCTATACAAATAAAACTAAATTTAACTGAATAAATGGGGGACAAGTGAGCCCAGAACATGCCAGCAAAATGCCCACATAACATAAAATAGAAGAAATAGAAGACAATAAGGGCTATCATTTAGAATCATAACAATGACCCCTAGGCTGAGCTCTTTGTCCACTTTATAGAAATAAAATGCAGCGATAATGTACCAGGACATTTTGTTAAAGAAAAAAAAATCATCTCATTTAGATGTGTGTCCCCGGTCTCAGGCTAATTGGCCTGATTTGCTGGGCCAGTGCTGAAAGATAAGTGAATGAAAGTCATCAAACTTTAATGTTCTGGTTTAATACTTTCCCAAAGGATTGAGAAGGTCTCTTTTGAGTCTGCCATGGTTTTCAGACACCCACATGGTCAGAAAAAAGAGGAGAGGAAAGCAAGAGAAGCTTTAGAGAAGATTTGTTGGAAAGCCCTTACAGATAAAATTTAATCATGTTACAAATACTGATGATACTGACCCACATGACCCAAATTATATAATAGCTAACCAATATATTTTTCATCTTCCCAACACAAGCCACATTCACTACACCTACTAAAACTACACTATGTGTGAAAGTTATAACTGTATGTATGTACATGAGCTGATTTGTTCCAGCATTAAATGAACTTTTACAGTACAGATATAGCTTTAAAAAGCACAGTCACACACCCAGCATGTGATTACTCTTCAGACCTCTTGATTTTGTTGCTGACTTATTGTCTGGGACAGATTATTAACAGATTACACACGCAACAGGAAGGAAAGAGGAACGTCATCGCCATTTAAAGGATGTGTGACTGTGAATTCAGGTGATAACACTACTTGAAAATTGGGGCTAAATTAAGGCACAGACTCAGCTTGTGTGTGTGTGTGTGTCTGTGTCTGTGTGTGTGATTCCATTACTGATAAAGTGCAAATACAAAGACACATGCATCGCACTTAACTTTATATTAGACTCTATGTGTTAATTTATTGGACCTATTAATGTACAATTTCAGCCATAATTTCGCCACATTGCTGAAACACAACAGTAATTTTCTCTTGTTAAATTTAACAGACCCTACAGATAAACAACAGGCAGAATAAAAAAAAGTGGAGCCTAATAATTAGGGTTGATATTTATGACAGGGACATTGGATAAGGCTGCAGGAGTCTGTCTGAGGAAGAGAGACCAGAACAAATGCAACCCACTTTAGATGCCCTAGGAATGTCATTTAAATGTCATTAAAAATGAAAATAAATATTTTTTTCCCAAAATTATTACCAGCCTTTAGTGAATGTCTGGTGAAGCCTCTCCTGTACAGAGTAACTATACTGAGCCTCTTCCTGCAATGTCTGTTAAAGTATCTCTACAAGATTTTGGAATACTTGTCCTTCGTATTTTCAGGTATGTGTACAGTGATGCCATGTTCAGCCTAAATTAAATACATAAACGTACGTAGCCTAAAAAAATTTCATTTATAGAAACTACCCCCCTCCTTTTGATGCTCACTGGACAAAATTGTGGACAGGTGACAAATGTTTCTTCATGTACTCAGTCACAAATTCATGTAATGACAGAAGGAGTGAAATGTGCCCTGCCTTCTTGAAGTCAGACTGGTCTGTGCTTTTCCTCCTTTGTTTAGCCCTTCCATTTTATCTTGAGTTATATCTATAAACAGGTCATGGTCAAAATGCTAAAAATACATCTGCATCCATCTTTCTTTGTTTATGCTCAAAGGATGCTTTCAGAAGGATTCAACAGTGAGGGGCCTAAGCGCTTCTACCACTGGCACTGTTTTTGGTTTCTAGTCAAAAGTAAAATGAAATGGAGGTTACTATGATGACCTTTACATTAAGCGAGGATAATCTATAATAACACTATGAATCACACTGCTTTAGAAATAGCTGTCCAGGGGATCGTTTTTTGTTCCGCAATTATGAACATTAGATAAATTGCCTTTTCTTAATTCTTCCTGATTAATGTTGTCTGCTTCGGGTCTAATCCACTTATAATTGGAAGTCAAATGTTATGACCAATTCTGCATTGAATAATCCGTGCAAAAAGAGTTTCACCTTTAGAAGCGTTATTGTACATGTTTTCTCATTTCAGAGTACTTTATTGGGATTACAAATCAGCACTGTACTTGTGATTTTAAGACTATTCATTCATTCATCCATTTTGTTCTTTAATCATTTTAATCCTGGTTAAGGTCATGGTGGAGCTAGAGCTCATACCTTAGACACCAGTCCAGTGAAGGACATCACACATGCTCATTTACCCCCTGGGGCAATTTAGATTAGCCAGTCGAGCTATCAGAATGTTTATAGGAAGGGACGAGAGAATCCAAAGAAAGCCAAAGGTTTTAGGATGCATCCTAGGATGGACCCAAAAGAGATCAATCATAAAACTGCACAAATAGAAGAGGACGAAACTTCTAAAAAATAAAAAAATAAAAAAATAATAATAATAAAATAATAAAATAGGAAAAAACTGACATAAAATTTTCCATGTTTATTTATTTATTTATTTATTTATTTATTTATTTAGGCTAGGACTGTTTCCCATATGCAGCATTTAGTCCATTTGAATATAACTCTGTGATGTTTTTCTCTTTGCTGCAGTTTGCTTAGGCAGGTGAGAACACAGCACTTGGATGTGGACCAAAACATCTGAGCAAGGTACAAAGTAAAGTAAACATGCCATGACATTTTTAGACTACATAGATTACTCTAGCTGCCAAATTGAGCCATGAGCTGCAAAGTGAACCAAAGGGCAGAGCTGTAGTGCTGCGGAAATGTGACATGTTCTGGAAATTTGGACCAATGAAACAAAAAGAGAATAAATAAATATTGGATGTGATACATAAAATGTTTTCAACTATTTATTTATCTTTTTTTTTGTCATCACGTTTTTAAGTGATGAATTTAAGAGGTTTATGAGTGTGTATTTGGTCCTGCATATCCCCCAGATTTTTTTTTTGGCCTGCTGGTTCATGTTCTAACGTTCAATGAGAAAACCAAACAAACCAAGTAGCAAATGAACCAAAAGTAACAATTACCATCTGAATCAGACAAATGTGTAATAGTTAAGAAAGCATGTGAGCCTAAAGCTTAAAAGAAAATCTGAAATGCAAACAAAATAAATTAGAAATAGAGGTGGTAGTGACAATGCACTGACTAAATGCCACCTAAAGCTATGTTCACACATAAATCAATTTTATAGCGTCAAGTCTCCAGTCACTGTACTATGAAGTCGCCTGTACATGTTTCTATGACTGGTTGCCATGGTAATCATGTTTATCAGTGGGTGGCGCATTAAACTTAACAACAAATCAGCTTCTGGTCACAAATTTTTGCCGCTAATATAAAACTGGAAGGAAATTTGCCTTTGTATTTAAAATACAGCAGTGTATATATGCATCATATCATATGAGCTGAAGGAGAAACAGTGTGTGCTCTTTGCCACAGATCATGTGCACATAAAACAGCTACTGGCCAGGGAGGGTGGGGCAAACACATGCTTCCTCCAAGACACATGAAGCCAACCTGTGCTGATGCTCTGTCACAGGGCAGTGTAACAGATTTTCAGCACAGCAGTTTTGCACTGTGAGTGCAAAACTTCAGGGTGAAATGGCTGCGGTATCTTGATTCAATAATCTGTGTCGTAAATGCTTTTCTATGGTGCCACTCAGGAGCCATTTTGATGTCTGCTAGTTACAGTAGCCTGCTTTGGCTGTTAAAACCTTGACGACAATAGTCTATGGAACTGGATTAAAACTTCGGGTCACTGTCATCAACGTACATGCATGCTTGTTTATTCCACTTGGGAAAATCCGTAATATCTCTTTTGAAATACCGGTACATAGTCTTACTAAATTGCACCTTCTACTGTCAGGCTTAGGAAATGCATAGATTTCATTTGTTCTGACAAAGTAGGGACAAAATGTGATAAAAATGAATGAGCAGAGTGGTGGGTTGGGTGGCAGGGATGCAGCAAACAGGGGGATGGTAATCTTTCCCCATACCTCCAAGCTTAATTTATTACATCCACTGACTTGTGTATTCTGTACCTAAATGCATTCACGTAACCCTAACCTGACCCTCAGCAACAGAAAAAAAATCTTTTGGTACTTTTATCTTTTTAAATAAAAGCTGTCTTTCTATGAAGAGGCAATTTTGTTTTGTATTCCAATCATCATGGGACAACTGCTCCCTATTAAGGGACAAATTACCACCACCACCCCATACACACAATAATACCTTACAGTTTCCAGGGTCAGAAACACAATCTCAAATCCCACCTCAGTCTATAGTCATTATCATATTTCACAGCCTATTGACCTCTCTGCTGTTCAGCACTTCCTGAGAAGGGCAGCAGACTGCAGACTTTACTGTTGTAAATTAAATGAGCAGATAGAAGGGGTGTCAGGTTCAAACTGTTGTCTGTGAAAACTAAAACCTTAAGAAGCACACTTTTTCACAACTCCTAATACTGTAGGCTCACGTTCAAAAGTTGGTTTAAAAACACACACAAAAAAAAAACAACCACTCATCTAGTGTTCTGTGTGTTTGGTCACAATCCTTGGCCATTAAAATGAAGCTGTAATGAAGCATGAGGGTACTGAGATTTGGTACTGATATGCATGGCTGTTTCACAGCTAGAAGGCTTTAGAGGAGGCAAAAAGAGGTTTAATTATCAGTCTCCTCTGTTAAATGAAGATGATGTGATAAAAATACATCACACAGCTGAGCCTTCCTGAATAAAATCTGTTTGTATTTCTGTTTGCATTTACTCAATGGCAGTTTGCATGCTACCCTTTCTGTGTCATGTAATTCTTCTGCATTGTGTGTGTGTGTGTGTGTGTGTTTTCAGTAGTGATTAGATTGACTTAATGTCAAGCCATCTTGTCCTAAGATGCTTTCTGTCTGCAATCTGTAACTGCTAGTCAGATAACACACATCCCACCATACCTTTATTCTGACATTGATGTGTGTGTGTGTGTTGGACAGTTTAATTGGGCCTTCTAGTATACTCCTTCAGCTTACTCACAACTTGAGCCTACCCACTAATGATCACTGTCATGGTGTGAAGTGATAAATGTACAGTAATGCTGGGTGCTTCTTCTTCGTTAAATTGTGCCTCCTCATTTCCTTTTCTTGTTTTCCTTCCTCATTTCTTAGCTCCTCCCTTCAAAGAAGCAAGGAATGGAAACAAGGACGGTATTTTCCCTGGCCACTGATGTGACTTCCTGAATTAGGCTTAATTAAACATGATTATACCATGTATAACATTAATTGAATGCTGATGTTTATGCTTGTGACATGCTACAGTAAAGAAGTGACTTCTGTGTAGGAAGCACCAATATATCCTTGATCTTGAGCCTCTTAGCAGTATCAGAGCTTCTAATTAAATAAATGTAAATGTAATTAGTATTTCTTTAAATATGGCAGACGGGTCAATTTCAGACTAAAAGATGCAGGATTGATGAATCAAGTAGGAATTAATTAGAGTTTTAAAAAGCACACTCTGAATGGTGATCTTTCTGTCTTCAATCCTTCCTTTATTTATTCCTTTCATTATTCCTTCCTTCATACTTACCTTCCTTTCATTCTCCTGTCCACTTTTTTTTCTTCTGTCTTCCCTCTCTTCCACCCTTTCTCCAACACTTCTTTACTTTTACCCTTTTTTCTATCCTTTCCAACTTCCTTCTCTTCTTCCATATAGCAAAATCTAAATATGTATTCCTGAATACACACAATTCTACGTCCGGTCACTGATTAGATAAACACACAGCTCCATGGAGGATCTGCATGGCATTTTCATAGCTTCAATTATTCACATTTCTGACAATATAGTAGACAGCCTAAAACACTAATGAAACCTAAATGAATTCTCTCTCTCTCTCTCTCTCTCTTTTCTTTCTGTCTCACTATCTCATTCATCTGGTCCATCTGTGAAGGCATCCATTTTCATTTACAAATGCACTGCAGTAAACATAAAATGCTGAACGACCTTCCATTAAAATTATCCTCATATTAAAAGAGGTTATTCATGTTGGAAAGACAGCAATATTCACATTGCCAGCTCCTATCATATCGTCTTCCAAATTTTCGCAGTGAAATAGCCTTTTACCTGAACTAAGGTCATTCAAATATAGAACAATGTGTGATGTTTGTGTGTGTGTGTGAGAGAGAGAGAGAGAAAGAGAGAGCGAGAGTTCTGTCTCCTATCTGTATTTCATCTCCCAGCAGTCTTGATTAGTCAATAATTACACCACAATTTGCTTCTCTGTGTCCCAGAGTTAGTGTTGCTCTACAGGCGGAAAACATCTTAAATGTTTTTTGTGTCTGTTTGGTGTGAGTTTTCTAAAAAGTGTTTTTCCTCTGTCCTCTATTGAAACAGCAAACCTACAGAGACTCAAAAATAACCAAACCCTCCTCAAAACAAAACAAAAATGAAATCTTTCTCTTCACAATTAACCTCAATTTTCTTTAGATTGAACTCTAACTAGCTCTGGCCAGACTGAACCTCATTGATTTCTATTGATGATAATATTGACACATGTCCATAACAAAAAAGGTTTTTCGTGGGCGAATAGATTTTTTTTACCAGCAGAGTGGAGGTAATAATGATCTGCCCTTCTGGACTCTTTTCAGATAAAATAGCTCTGTAGTTGGACAGGTCATATTAAACCTAAAATTGATTTGACAGACTTCTGTGGACTATTACACTAATGTGTATATGAGAGCAGGTGTGTGAGAGAGTGAAAGAGAGAAATAGCTAGAATGGCAGTGGGAGACATTCTTTACTGAAATGTATTTTACTGAAAATTATATTAATGTTCAGGCTTTCGAACTCAATAAAAAGTGCCAAAAAGCAGCTGTTGCTACTTGCAACAAAAATGCATGACAGAAACCAAAGATACTGTAAATAATTTGTTGACATAAACGTGCAGTGTGACTTGATCTTAAGACTCATGAACACTTTCTTACAAGCATCAGAAGAGCGTGGTCAGCATCAGCTGCATGTAAATATGGGCAAACACTACTGTTCTGGATAGGACTGATAGAGCCTTCATGACTTTTTCTGCTGCTGGTTTCTTTACACTTGACCCATTGAAAAGACATTTACAAATACTAAAACAAACCCCATCACACTGTGGCAGATGTTATACACAGCATTGAGAGCATATTCCTACTCTTGTGCCCAGTATTAATAGGATATGCTATGGATATTATATATGCTCTTCTATGTCTATTACAAACCAATGAAGGAATGAATTGTTAAAAAAAAAAATTCTGAACTGCAAGTTATTATATGGCTTTACAGAGTATTTGTTTACGGTCAATGCATAATTAGAAAGTGTAGGGTGAATGGACAGAAATGCTACACAAGAACATACAGTAAGATAGATATTTGTGACATTTCCACTATCAAAGAGATTGTTACACAGAGTATAAAGGTTCATGTACGACAATAAATAATAAATTATCTGTTTATAAGAGTAAATGACTCTCTTCTGAAGAGCTGCTCCTGTTATAACATTCATACAGTAGAATGTTCAATATACTTAACATTGTATATTGAGTCTGATATAATGAGTTTCTAAACAGCATTGCAGCTGCTAAAAACATTGATACTGAAAACCAAAAAAAGCCTAAATAATATATGTGTAGCCCATTGATGATTGCCAATTCATATCCTTCGCCTTCATTTTTAGATATTTAGTAAAGTAATAACTTTTAACCATTGAAACTACATACATTTCCTATTAGTTTCACAGACGTTTCTGAATAATTTCTAGTCCTTACTAACCAATATGCAAGATGATTAATAGATAGGGAAATGAATGGTCACTACCATGTAGAAATGTTAACATTAATTTTATAACAGCAGGGAGGATAATGGGCTCCAGTAATTCTGTCTGTTTGCCTATAATTACATCAAATGGAAAAACTGAAGGGAAAATTTTTGGGGGTATTCAAAGCGAAGATTTTGAGGACGACAACAACCTCCAAATTAATACCCACAACAACGTTCTACATATGCTGTATCTGCATGACACAACTCCAACTGACTGTACATGACTGTAGAAAGGACATTGTTCACACTCTCCAGTGTTTATAATAGTTTACAAACACACTCTCCGGTGTCACCCAAATGAGGATGGGTTCCCTTTTGAGTCCTCTCAAGGTTTCGTCCTCTTACCATCTAAGGGAGTTTTTCCTTGTCACACTCACCTCAGGCTTGCCTCACTAGGGACGATTTTGTCTCACATTAATCTAGGACTTTTTGTACTATGTTTCTTATGTATTGTAAAGCTGCTTTGAGACAATGTCCATTATTAAAAGCACTATACAAATAAACTGAACTGAATTGCAAAACAGTCCATGTAGCAGCTGGATTTCTGGGACCCATCAGCCCATAAAAAAGATCTGAACAGAGCACAAGGGTTAAGGTGTATTGATGTTCGCAGGCAAGGTCAGAATACAGTTTTTTAAGTGTCAGCTTAAATCTGCGTTAAAACACACAATCCTTACATCCAACTCCATTGCTACACGTCCAGACACCACACTGTCACACGGAGAAATAAGCGGAAATGATCGCTGATTGGCTGTCTCATATTTGTTAAACATTTCTGATTCGCTAAACGTAATGATTACTATGCAGTGTGATAGGTCGAGTTTAGGGGTAACGGCCGCTTGTCACACGAGTACTGGTTATAAATGACTACTTTAAGTCACTCGCATTTCTCACTTAATTGACAAACATTAGACAAAAGCACGCGCAAAAACAGCAGCAACAACAACATTAACGAAATCAGTTGAAGCATGGCTACATTATGAAAAAACAATAGTGAACCACACTTCTCGGGGTATCTTCATTTACATCCACTTTGTTGTCTTGCCATCCTAAATCCATCCAGTCGCACACATGAAACAGTACAAAAATAAACTTACATACAATAAACGTCGGCGTACCTTTCAGCTGCGATCATCAAGTGTTTGTGTCACACGTGCAGGAGAGCAATTATTTATCCCGGAAACTTAAGATTGCAGTCCTTCTTCTCAAACCGGTAACAGTCGGCGTTGCATTTCGGTCAGTGATCAAGTCACTTGTAGGTTGTTCCGGTTCCGAAATGCCTCCTGAATTGGAGATGGAGATTAAAAAAAGCGAGTGTTAGACTACTAGAGTGAACTCGATTCGTCTCTGGGTCGGCTTGTCTCCAGCGAACGGAAGCGGCGAAAACAGTGATTTTCATCAGTACTCAGTTCATTCACGTTTGCAGCGAAGAGACAGGGCTTGAAAACAAGCACTGATGCTGCAACGCTCCTCACACAGGGCCCGAGGGGAAAAGAGAGTGAGGGGCGACAGAGAGAGAGAGAGAGAGAGAGAGAGAGAAGGGAACGGGAAAGGTGGAGAATAAGCGAGCAAGCATGGGGGAGGGCGAGAGAGTGAAAGAGTATGGGAGTGAGAGAACGAGCGAGCGAGAGAGATAGAGATAGAGAGAGAGACTGAGAGAGGGAGAGAGACACAGCAAGATTAGGTCAGCACCATGGACAGGGGCGACTAGATAGCCGCTTGAGCAGCACATTTATATCCCCCCCACCTGAACATTTATTTATTTTTTTTTTACAATGCCTGGTGTTATTGTAGCCTAAAGTGCTAAAAGCTCATCAAATCTTGTGATGCCAAAAATGCTGATGGAAATTTCCTTATAAAGTTTTCAAAGCTTGTTAAAATAGCACAAATTTGGCCCAAACTGAAGCTTAAGATTCGAATAAAATAAGGCTGTAAATATTCTACCTGAGAATAACTATACTCTCCAGACAACTGAGGGTATCTATGTTCAGTGTTTAAACCTTAAAACCCCCAACTGTTAATTTACACGGTCAGATGACCAGATATAATGTTCCAGCTCTTGAAAGAGAGATCAGGAGATTGTCTACATTATTAGACTATATATTTTGACTAAATGTATTTCGATATATTTCGACTATTTAAAGCCACAACACAAAGTTACATCTCAATCCAGTCAATTCTTCAAATGCCTAGTAGTGACAACTTGCAGTTAAAGAAAGTAAATCAATTATGTTAAAACACATTGGTAGGTACTGACTATTAATCTGCTCACAAATTCACAGTTTCGGCTTAGCCATTTTACTACTTTATTGCATTTGCTAAAATATTTATTGTATTGCAAAGCAAGCCTATCTCCATGAATCTTCTGGAAAATAAGACTTTGATGAAAGCAGTGCCCTTGGGGGAGGGGTTATGCTGATTATGGATCAGCTAAATTATAGCAAGTGTACGAAATTGATATTAATATTCTGAATGCCGTAAGAAAATGGCCAAAGAGTTACTGAAAATGCACAAAATGTTTTGGGTTTAATGTAGAAAAAATACAAATGTTGCTCAGTTGCTTCAGCTGGGGAGAGATTATGGTAAAAAGTGTGAGACTGGGGAAATATTTTATATGGTAGAGGAAATATTTTCTCTGGCAAGATGAAGCAGCAGCAGTTGTGGCACACACACCACTTGAGAAAGCCCTGTTTCATTCAATTGATCAGTTTTGATCATATTTTGAACTCATCCAACACTGAGTAGCTTACGCATGCCTAATACCTAGAACTGTGTCATGCATCAATACTAAAAATTTTTAGAACTCTGTATTAATTCAATTATTTAAAACTATATTTGCTGTCCATTGTTGCTTCTGTGGTTTGGCATGTTTCATCATGCACCACAGATTTTAGTGGTCATATGAGAACAGTAGGTGTTGTAACATTAAAATGGAAGAGAAGGTGATCCATTAAACTACCCTCACCACAGCACTGTCAATTACCTAACATTTTCAGCAACAATTGATTTTGTTTCAAAACAATTAATTATTAGGTATTCATTTCACATAGGAGACATATGGCTAGTAGTCATTGGATATGGAGAATCAATACCTCTGTTCCTAAAAGGTCTGGGTTTCATGAGCATCATATAACATAAAAATATAGGGAACTAAGTTTGTGATTTCTCATACAGACCACCATGAATAAACGATACCTTCTTAGGGAATATCATTTGGATCTTAAATAGTGTATTGTGGGGCATCACATGCACACTAAATATTATCCTCTTTCAAAAAGACTAAAAATGGCAGACTCCCAAAATAGTGCACAATATAGGGAATAGGATGTGGTTTCAGACAATTGATTCAAGAAATTGGCAGACATATTTGAAAGCCACTCAACATTCAGTAATGAAATTACTTTCTGCTTGCTCAAGATGCAGCGTCAAAATGCTTGCTTTAAGCTACACCGTAATGCACTGCTTCTCCTACTTTGTCTTGCGTAGTCCTACTAAAACTCAGTGCGTGTGCTTCTGTTTTCCCTTGAGTTTTCCTCTTGAATTACATTGGTCACAGAATGTAGGGTGAGTCAAAGTAGAGCACTTCTTAAGATCTGCCTTGCAGACATTATTAATGTGTTAAACATCTTAACCTTTTTCATGCCATATTTTTCTATGAAGCCAAATTTCCCACACCATACCGACAAAACAAATCACTACTGCTCTGTATCACAAAAAATCAGTCTACAAACACCTGGATAATAATCCACTAACTTTAATTTTGGCAGATTCTTGAGTCAAGCAGTCAAGTCATGATTCAAGTGTTATGCATGCGATTGCACATCCTTTAAGCAAAAATGATCTTTGTGCTATATCTTTACAGGATACCCCACAGAAGTCTTTGATAATGAGATAATAAAATGAAGTGTTCCCCTGTCCATGGTCTTAAGCGTCGAGATAACTGAGGCAGGATTAGCAAATAAGAAACTGATTGAAGCACACAAGAGGAGAATGATACAAATACACTTTACCTCACACACGTCACAAAATAAAGTGCCTCCCTCTCCCTTTCCTGCATAATGGGTTAAAACCTAAAAGCTATTTATTGTTATAAGCTATTAATAAGCATTACAGATATAAAAAAAAAGTTACATCAATATGTCTGTTCAAAGCTATATGAAGCAACTACCACTGAATTGGTGAGTCTCTCATTTAAAAAGAAAGGAACAGAGGAAAAGTCTTGAAAATCAATACAAATACAAAGGATCTATAATTGCATGAGAAGCCCTTGTCATTTAAGAGACTCAAGAACACTTACTCTGGAGATCTATATAATAAATACATAATAACATAAAAGATACAGGACTTTAGTAAACTCTAGCAGTCCACATAGCTCTTCATTCTCTCACATTTACACAAATACCCAAGCTCTATTTAAGAGAAATTAATAGGGATGTCAAAACCAGATGAAGGGCTTTCTACAATGTGATGTGCCATCTGATCAGCAGATGGCACAGAGACACATGGCTGCCAGTGCTAGAGACTCTGAGGCCATTTGAGGAACAGCTGTGCCGGGCCAAATTTTAATCGTAGTCTACAGAAAAGGAGAGCAAAATGGCTCTTGGAGAAGCAGTTTCTGGTAGGTTGCGTCACCCTCTGACCTCAAAGCCTGGAGGCTTTTGACCATGGGCAAGAAGAGTGACATTACATAGAACCAAGGATGTAGAGATGAGGGCTTGACAGATACTGAAATGGTTGTGAGTCATAAGTGTATATTTAAAAAAAAAAAAAAAAACCTCATGAATTGCAGTCACAAGAGCACAAATAAAGTCAAGCTTGACAAGGAATCGAAAAGAAAAGAAAAGAACATTATGAAATAAATAAAATCCTAAATGTAAAATCCAAAAGTTAATACTAATAAATATATAGTAGCCCCCCCCCAAAAAAAAAAAAAATCAATCAGTGACAATAATTATTTTACCCCAACCGCCCAAGTCCCATGCCCCACCCCCTTTTTATATCCAGATATTGAACATTAGACTTCTAACCACAATTCGTAGTCATTCTCATTTCTGATTCATTCGTCATTCTGGTATATATTTCTTTTTGCTCATCTGAAATTTCAGCCAAAAAAAAATAGGGCAAGAAAAACAAATGGAGCAAATATTCTGGAAGCATCTCAGTCAATAATGCAGGATATTGTTTAATATTTCACATGTAACTGATTCCACACCCACAACAATACTTTACCTCATGGATATAAAGGGCCTGTGCAAACAGATACCAGAGAACATTGAAGAAAGCTATGTGAATAAGAACGTCGATTACAGAGCAAATCCTTCCTCTGCTTTTATTTGCTCTTATTCTCTCTTTCACGCTCTCTTTCCCATAATCCCGTGCATAAAGGCATCAATTTTGTATGATTTGTATGCTCAAAAAAATGTAATACAACCCATTCAATACCACTGCTATGTGCAAAAACTCCATCTTGTCCCATGTGTAAAGGCAGTTTTAAATTGCATTGACAACACCTTTCCGAGGGGATTAGAAAAGATCATAAATTTCTCAGAGTAAATCTGATTAATTATCACCTCCAGAGCTGCACTTTTACTTCGTCAAACACGTCTATTCTCAGCGTGAGATCCACACACTTCAAACACAGAGTGAGAGAGAGAATGTGAAAAAATCTTTATATAACAAAAATAAAATATAACAATGTACGCTGCCATTTTTTGAGACGTTTTAATAATTAGAGATTGCTATAACTCTATAGATAACTATACATTCCAGACATTGAAATTTGTCAAGGACTGATGAACGTGTGTATGAACAATTTTAACACATGTTTGTGTGTGTAAGTGCTGGCTCTAATTATAGCTGTGCCGTTTGAGAAGAGGTTGAAACGCATCGCCACTCCTTCCATCACTCTCTCTCTCTGCTTCTCTCAATCCAACTGGAAATGTCAGCAGAAGCAGATGTCAGAAAAATGTGTTATTCCCAGCTGAGTATCTCTGAGGATGCCTCTCTTTCTCTATCTTACTGTATACACTCACATACACACGTGCACACATATAGTATGCAAATCATAATGAGTGTGAAATGCCTATTATCATTTGCGATAAGTAACCCTTGACCTTGCAACTTCTGAAGCAATATTTATAACCTGTATATATTTGTCGGTATGAAAATTAGACTAACTTCACCATTAGTTAGTAATCATATTACTAACTATTCAGTTATAACTATTTGCAAAGATAATGTCTTCTCTTGAATATATGAAGCATATATATAATTTCCCCTTTCGAGCACAGGAATTATTATCTGATTTTTGTGTTATAACTTGAAAAGGCTTAGATTCACTTTTTATACCAGATGTGAGGAGGTTTAACTCTTTTACTGATTTGCACTTTTGGAAATTGCTGATTATATGTGAAAAAATCTGATTTAACCATAGACACCATTCAGATGAAATTCTATTCTGATCTCTAATTGTCCATAGTTTGACCTTAAGATAATCATTATTCAAATTGATGAGATTAGATGTAATATCTGCGTATTTAGTACAAGATATGAATGGCAGTGAACACAGCTTGTTTCTATGTTAAACACTAAGTTATTATTTGATGTTGATGTTGCTGTGCTGGGGCTGAATTTGCTGGTGTCAGCTCTTGAATGAGCATTTGCAAAGCCCAGGGTCAGTTGCTCTCTCTCTCTCTCTCTCTCTCTCACACACACACACACACACACATACACACACACCTATTAAAAAATAAAATAAAACATTTAAAGGCAGAAGCACACAGCCACAAAAATATGTTTTCAATTCAGTTCACAGACATGTGAAAAATAAAGATAAAAATGTTAGGTTCTGGAAAGCAGAATGTAAAATGTGAATAAATTGTGTTGATAAAAAAATAAAGAAGGAATAGAAACTGCTTGATGCAGGAAGGCAGTGTCCTGTACATGTGACAATAAATTATGGTCCATATTATGGCCTCCCAACAATTCATGATAATCATTCAGATGTTACTTTAGCAGGGAACCTTTAGATTATGACAAATCCCAAAATGGCACAACATGGTGTTTCATATTTCATTTGATGACTGTGAGTTGTCGTTTACCAGGGCAGCGCAGGATTAACTGGAGCAGTTTTAAAAGGAGATTAGATGAGGACCCATTCTGTCCTCTCTATGTTCCATTAACTAATTGTTTCAGTCCACCTTGCATATTCACATGGCACTGGGGAGAAAAATGGTGAGTCTAAATTTGACAGCAGATTTAGCCTGGAACCAGTGTGCCTGTGTGGATGCTAAATGGAACACAAGCACAGGTTATGTGCGCTTGTGCAACAAATAGCACTGATCAAAAGAAAAACAAGAATAAATCACCTGGATTTTATAAATGTAGTTTTTATTCCCTCAGAAACACAAAGAACATATGTAAAGTAAGTACAAAGTAAATATGGTTCAACTTAATTCATAATACAGCTTTTACAAAGAGACTTTCATAATACTTACCTTTTACATGTAACCTTAATTATTCAAGGTTCTAAGTAAGAAACTAAAAGCTAAACTAAGAGTCAAACATTTCTTTTACGATATTTTACAATATCTTGACGATTGATTGGATGATTGTTTTATGATTAGGCTTTGACTATTTACATTATTTCTAATCTAAAAGTCTAACACTAATCTACAAACTACTGCTACTCACATTTCTCACATTCACACAGAAGTAGACTGTACAAATGTTCTTCTTAGAAGTGAAAAGGAAGAAAGAAAAAGAAAGTTGTTAAGAAAACAATGCCGGCAGAAACGCAATGCAAATTAAACATGTAAATAAATACAATAAACATACTAAATATGTTAGTCAAAGAGTTTCATAACTATATAGTGTCACAGCTCATATCCCAGCTTCCCTCTAGTGTGTGACATCACTGAATCATCACTACGGTGCATTCACTTTCCCTGACTCTCACAGCTAGTCACCAAGCAATACTCATCCTTCAGTCCTAGCTGTTCCTCAAGTCAGCAAAATACCAACCCAGCTAGTGCTATAATAAGGTGAAGATGACCCACATGAGTCAGTGTAAGTGAGTGCAAGTCAGTGCTACCAATGCAAAAAACAACAACAACAATACAAGATATCATACAGTTACATTGGTGACAGATGATTATTTTCCATAGAATAATGTAGGGTGATAAGAATATATACTGGGAGGAATAATGTGGAGGGAAATTAGGCAATATTGTGGTTGTGGAATAGTGGTTTGCCTTGGATTGGAGTGGGGAGATGGAGTTCATTTGGTGTGTAGTATGGGTTGTGGGGGTGTATATTCAGGCCCCCAAGAGACACCAAAAATACCAGTGGATACAGGTCACACCAAGGCGTATATCCACAGTAGTTGCTTCCATGCAAGTGTGACTACTGAGAATATTATTCACTGCCAACAGGCTGCTTATTGGGATAGGCTTGGACACACCACAAAAGAAACAGCAGGAGGGAAACAGAATGGAGGGACAGGTAGGAGGTGACATTAGATAAGAAAATACTCCCAAACACATTCAATCACACACATGGTTAACCCAGGAAAGTAATATTGTACACACTGCTCCTAGGGTTAGGAGCAAATAGTATATAGAATAATAGAATAATAGTCAAATAGTAAAACATTTTACAAATATGGCATTTTCCCCCCATTTATCATCCATGTTAAATGGTTTTCCATTATTTATTTCCATAATTATGCATATAACTCATTATTGGTTCTCGTCCCTAGTATTTAATGATATGGCTGATTTATTGACTATTCTGTACTAGCTAACTAAAGCTTCCTCATGAGACAATTAACAATTGTCCATTTTTAAATCTAAGGAAGATTAGTATATTTACATATACATGAACGTAACAAATAAAAATCTCTGCTTTGTTTATGAAGTTGCTGAAGGTACAGGATGTATAATAAAATCCAGCTTACTTACATTTAGACCCAAACAAGCCAAGTATGGGCTACAGCATTTTCATTCGATGGACAATTAATAATTAGTTATATAACTGGTAATAATTTGAGGATAAATTAGGTAACAGTGTATAGGCTGATGTACTCCATGAGCGACTGGATTTATATTGGGTATACTGGGTTGAGTGAAGGTTCATATATAGAAAACATGCAACAATTATTAATATTATATCAGTGGCATTTTTGAGGATTACCAGACTAATGTGCTAGAAAATCTAAACTCTCTAAACTATCTTAAATCTCTAAACTAATTAATTAACATAAAGGTAAATAATTAAAAATCTTACTTTTATAATAGCCATTTTTGCTTGTAGATTTGATCTTGAAAGTGCTGTAAAATGAATTTCGTAGACTGTTTCTCTAGCACGCACTGCTGACTTCTGAATGGAAATTATATGATGAAATATCAAGTAAATAATGCAGGGCAGCAACCCGACCGTCTAGCCCAAAAAGAGTGGACGAGAGATGAAAACTTGTACAATCTTTTTTGTAAGACAACAAAAGATGAGAAAAGTCCTATTTTAACAGAAAGCTGAGCTAGGTCATGTATGCATGCTGACCTACTTATGCATAAGTTTTAGGCCAAAACCACCCAAGTTAGTTGTAGAGTAGAGTGGCACATCTGGAAATCTGAAACAAATTCAAAGTGTGACACACTTTGCTGATAATGGCTCATAAAAAGGTGCTTTGAGACGTTGTAAATATCTGGCAGTTCCTCAGTACATTTCCCCAGTCATCTTTGTCATCATCATAATTGTCATCACATACATTATGCACATCTGATCCCTTTTCATCTAAAATGCTGTCAACAATACTAAAGTCATCTTTTTGCTTCATCTTTATCCTTATGCGGTGTTCACAAACAGAAAGCCGCACACACATTGCAGTGTAGCTCTTAAAACACACACAGTACATGTGTGTGTGTGCTCTCTCCCACAGCTCTCTGACCCAAATACAAGTCCTCTCTCTATCTGACAGACAGGTGGAGGTCTGGCACACTCTGCCTCTAAAGAACCGTGCCGCAGTGTTCCACATGTGATCTTAACCAGCTATATTTATTCTAAAGAGGACACTACATTTTGTTCTTCAGATCAGCTGAGCCAGTTCTCTGCAAACCTGGGAAACCCAGTGGGAGCTGTGATTTAGGCCGAGTCATAGTGCATTCACACATACGCATACTCAATTTTCAGCCTACTCACATGCTTGTAGTTTGCGCCATACTAATTCACAGGACATTAAACTTAGAATAATGCTGCCTCTATGTCAAGTGACAGTCGGGACTTATAAATATATTTTTCCACATACAGTAACCAACACTACTAAAGAATTAGTTAAAATGGAAAACGTCGCAAAGGCAGCATTATCACACGGCCATTGGCGCCATCTAGTGGATGAACGGGAGAGTTGCATCAAGCTTTTAAAAAATAAAAACCAACATCTGAACAGCAAGTCTACAGTATATTAGACGGTGTGTGAAAATCACTAAAGGCTCATAATTGATGAGCTCATTAATGTCTCACTATATATTATATTATATATATATATATATATATATATATATATATATATATATATATATATATATATTATATTATATATATATTATATACACTATATTGCCAAAAGTATTCGCTCACCTGCCTTGACTTGCATATGAACTGACATCCCATTCCTAATCCATAGGGTTCAATATGACGTCGGTCCACCCTTTGCAGCTATAACAGCTTCAACTCTTCTGGGAAGGCTGTCCACAACGTTTAGGAGTGTGTTTATGGGAATTTTTGACCATTCTTCCAGAAGCGCATTTGTGAGGTCACACACTGATGTTGGACGAGAAGGCCTGGCTCTCAGTCTCCGCTCTAATTCATCCCAAAGGTGTTCTATCGGGTTGAGGTCAGGACTCTGTGCAGGCCAGTCAATTTCATCCACACCAGACTCTGTCATCCATGTCTTTATGGACCTTGCTTTGTGCACTGGTGCACAGTCATGTTGGAAGAGGAAGGGGCCAGCTCCAAACTGTTCCCACAAAGTTGGGAGCATGGAATTGTCCAAAATGTCAATGTTCCTTTCACTGGAACTAAGGGGCCAAGCCCAGCTCCTGAAAAACAACCCCACACCATAATCCCCCCTCCACCAAACTTTACACTTGGCACAATGCAGTCAGACAAGTACCGTTCTCCTGGCAACCGCCAAACCCAGACTCGTCCATCAGATTGCCAGATGGAGAAGCGCGATTCGTCACTCCAGAGAACGCGTCTCCACTGCTCTAGAGTCCAGTGGCGGCGTGCTTTACACCACTGCATCCGACGCTTTGCATTGCACTTGGTGATGTATGGCTTGGATGCAGCTGCTCGGCCATGGAAACCCATTCCATGAAGCTCTCTGCGCACTGTTCTTGAGCTAATCTGAAGGCCACATGAAGTTTGGAGGTCTGTAGCGATTGACTCTGCAGAAAGTTGGCGACCTCTTCGCACTATGCGCCTCAGCATCCGCTGACCCCGCTCCGTCAGTTTACGTGGCCTACCACTTCGTGGCTGAGTTGCTGTCGTTCCCAAACACTTCCACGTTCTTATAATACAGCTGACAGTTGACTGTGGAATATTTAGGAGCGAGGAAATTTCACGACTGGATTTGTTGCACAGGTGGCATCCTATCACAGTTCCACGCTGGAATTCACTGAGCTCCTGAGAGCGACCCATTCTTTCACAAATGTTTGTAAAAACAGTCTGCATGCCTAGGTGCTTGATTTTATACACCTATGGCCATGGAAGTGATTGGAACACCTGATTCTTATTATTTGGATGGGTGAGCGAATACTTTTGGCAATATAGTGTATATATTAGCAATATAATATGCTGATTATACTAGAATTTTACTTGTTTTTAGTTGTTAGAATAGGTATCCAAAATGAACAGTTTTAACATTTTTAATGTAATAAAAACATTATGATGCTGCTTCTTCTTCCTTCTTAATAATAATAATAATAATAATAATAATAATAATATTATTATTATTATTATTATTATTATTATTATTATTACTTTCATGTGATATAGCAAGCAACTCAGTCGAACTGAAAAGCAAATGGAAGCATTTTGCAGGGGAAAAAGAAAAAACTTACAAAGACCTGGTGGCATAAGTGTGCATACCCATTGGCTAATATGTTGCCGAAGCACCTTATACTCGTAATACAGCGGTCAGACTTTTGGGTAAGAGTCTTTCAACATAGCATACTTGATCTGGTAATTCCATTCCCCTCTTCTTTGCAAAAATTGAGTGAGTGGACTTCTGTGCACAGCCCTTTTCAAGTCATTCCACAGGTTTTTGACAGGATTTAGATCTAAGCTCTGACTAGACCATTTCTAAACTTTCATCTTTTTCATCTGAAGCCATTCCTTTGTTGACAGATAAATTCCAAATCCTGTGCTTTTGGTTGTACATGTGCAGGAAATTGACCCCCCCCATACCAAATTTGGTATTTTGGATTATTTTAGTTTCCCTCCATCATGATTAGAGCCCCAGTGTAAGCTGATGAAAAGCAGCCCAATAGCACAATGCTTTCACCACCATTTGTCACAGTGTCACAATCTTATCTATTAGAATAATGCCCACAACACATTGATGGTTTGTTTAAATGTAGGTGCGTTTGGATGTTCCTTTTCATAAGAAAGGGCTTCTGCCTAGCAACCCTATCCCATAGCCATGATATGTAAACCATTTTAGAGAGTATAGACACTATACTTTAGAGTTTGGTGTGGAGGAACTTCACAGAGTCCTGACCTCAACCTGATAGAACTTTGGGATGAATTCAAGAGGAGACTGTGAGACAGACCTTCTCGTTCAACATCAGTGTCTGACCTCACAAATGCTCCTCTAGAAGAATGGTCAAAAATTCTCATAAACACACTCCTAAACCTTGTGGAAAGCCTTCCCAGAAGAGTTGAAGCTGTTATATAGCTGGAAAGGGGCGGAACAACTCCATACTACATTCATGTGCACGAAAGGCAGAGACATCCCAAAGTGAATAGTAGAGCACTGGACTTCATAAATGTGACACCAGGCTATTAAAAACAAACTGTAGAATTAAGGAATGATTTGTCTTTGCTGTGCTACTGCTTCATTAATACAAAAACTCGAATGTTATAGAAAATGTAATGGATGAGATTTTTTGTAACAGAGTATTGATAAAAACATATCTGGCTTAATTGTGGGTTGAAAACTCTAGCCTGCACAGTATGTCTGGGTGTGATTCTGGATGATGAACAAAATAAAAATAAAATAAAATAAAATAAAATAAACCCTCCATGTGCTATTAGCCTCCATGTGCTATTAGCCAAGCAACAAAATTTGTGGCGTCATTAATTACCCGCTCTTAAAGCCCTCGCCCAATCACAGCGCAGTTTATTACGGCTCGAGACTTAGGGGCGCTGGAACGTCACGCACCTGTTGGCAAAGTTTGTCGCTCGAGCTCCCTGCAGTCCGCGTGCGTGCCTTTTAAATCCACGGAGTTTAACGGGACACATGGTGTAGCTGGAGGTTTGGATTAAATGCAAGGAAAAACATTAACGTTTCAAGAAAACAGTGAGTAGGTTCGTTTCTTTCTTTCTTTCTTTCTTTCTTTCTTTCTTTCTTTCTATCAAAACTGCTAAGAAATTAATATCGGTATGTAGAAGTAAAACATTCACCAGTTTAGTTTTAGTTTCTGCTCCTGAATTGTTCAGGTACCTTGTCTATCCCTGACGGTCTTCTTTCAGTTACTCTGGAAGAGCTGCTTTTGTCTATGTCAGTAAAGCAAATACAACAGATATCTACACACAAGAAACCCATTGCCCGAGGTAGTGTCTATTGAAAGATATCGCTGGCTCAGTGTTTACTTAAGACTGAGCTTTTCTATTCATGCAGCAACAGATGGAGGTTTACCCAATGACTACTGACACGGGAAGCATATTTTGGGAAGGCTTTCATTTTGTTCATCACACTTCATGACATACTAAAATATCTATCTATCTATCTATCTATCTATCTATCTATCTATCTATCTATCTATCTATCTATCTGTCTGTCTGTCTGTCTGTCTGTCTGTCTGTCTGTCTGTCTGTCTGTTTATCTATCTGTCTGTCTGTCTG
This sequence comes from Hemibagrus wyckioides, assembly GCF_019097595.1. Taxonomy (NCBI): domain Eukaryota; kingdom Metazoa; phylum Chordata; class Actinopteri; order Siluriformes; family Bagridae; genus Hemibagrus; species Hemibagrus wyckioides. Next base: position 15,602,603 of record NC_080720.1, on the reverse strand, counting down.
TACATACATACAGTACATACATATACCGTATATTGGTTGGAGATATCCATCTGTCTGTCTGCCTGTCTATCTATCTATCTATCTATCTATCTATCTATCTATCTATCTATCTATCTATCTATCTATCTATCTATCTATCTATCTATCTGTCTGTCTGTCTGTCTGTCTGTCTGTACGTCTGTACATACATACATACATACATACCATACCGTATATTGGTTGGAGATAAAAGGTTGGAGATAAAACCCTGAACTGACCAGATTTATGCTAATGTTTTTAATGAACTTTTGAAAGCCTAAATAATAAGTCTTTTTCACAACCAAGAATATTCTAGTCCCATTATGTGTAAAACCTAGTCAATAAGACTTGATCAGTTAATATGGTCAGTTCAGGGTTTTATCTCCAATGTTTACTTCTCACTAATATGAACACAGAACACACACTAGAGCTACACAAAGCCCTTGTGTTGTCTTTTATAATGCTAATACAACCAGTTTTTCTTTTACATTAGTATTATAACAAAAAATGCATCAAACAAACAAGCTATAAAGCTGTTTTAGGTGAGTTCAGGTTTAATCTGTAAATCTGAAGTGTTGTCATGTGTGTATTACTCATCTCCCAGACTTAAATACATCATTATCTCTGTTCATCTCAGACTTGTGTAGAGTACTGTCATGTCTACCTTATGTTTGTTTTGTGTGGGAATTATCTAGTTGCCCTGAAAATTGGACAGTCACTGTGGTTTGGTCTACTGGACTAATTATTGTTGTCTCACCACCTATAGTTATGGATGATATCATAACAAAATCCTGTTTTTGAAAAAGTTAGATGACCTGGTTCTTTCATGAGGTAACATTAACTAAGTACAGTTCTGGCACCTACAGAATGTGTTATTATTGGGTTATAATATTGCTATAATAATGTCTTATCAAAATGGCTTGGAAAAAAGGCGCAAGGGAAGCACTTACATGACCTTACATAGCAAAGCAATAATCCCAGACTCCACTATTTGACCTGTCAAAGTTTGGTAACATCTGCTACACATTGAGGCAACAATCATTAATCAAATATTTTCCATAATTGCTGGTTTATTATTGAAAAAACTGGTGTTTAAATATAATTCATAAATAAAATTCTCATATTTTAAGCATATTTTTACATACATATTTTTGATTGTTTATCATTCATGAATTAACAGCAGGGCTATTAACAGCCTGAACAAGGTTGGTCAAATATTGATTGATTCATTGATAACTTCAGTATCAAATAGTTGCCTTAAGAATTTAAGTTGTGTGCCATATTGAGAAAGCCTGGGGTTTTGCAGACTGCATGTGTTATGGTCATGTAAAGGCAGTAGAGGTCAGTAGGGCTTTGTTTAATCTTTATGTTCTATGTCAGATGGACATCTAATACATCTAATACTTATATATCCTATTTTTGCTTATTAAACACATGGGAACATAAATGGGAGCCCATGCTAAGGAGACATAGCTGAGTCATTGGAACTATGATCAAAAACATTGTTTTCATATGAAACCAGTGACCATCTCAGCCTGTGGACAGGATGTCTATTTGTAATACTTCATTTTGATGGATGAGAAAAACTAGAAGAATTTCTTAGTTGCTGAGTATCAGTTTTCACCACAATATATGTGCAGATTTTCCAAGCATATGTTTCTCATTTTCTAATAGAGTAAAAGTCCATTCCATAGCTAAAACAATATTACAGGAAGAGAACTGTTCCTTTCAGGGTATGCCTTACCATATGCCAATGATCATTAAAAAAAAAGTGTTTTGTAGAAAAAATAATATATTTAAACCATCCATGCTTAAATCACTAATTTAATGTGTTCATTTGAAATGTATTTTTTGCTTTTTTTAATGAACTGTTCCAGTAATTTTGTTGTTACTTTATTGTGCACTGACCCTACATCATCTTTCATGGTTCAAGTTCAGCTGAACCATGAGAACAATCAAAATCATCGTAGATATTCGTAGTCCTACCACAATATCAGGATTTTATTGTTTGGTGATTTTCCAGCGATAACACATTGACATACACCTAGTTTATTGTAAAATGTTGATGGTGGATGAAGCATTAATTGTAAGTTTTAAGTTATTTTGGCTAAACTGTGAGTCGCTGAATTACGAGAAGATGGGAGTGTGAATGGGTCTAACATGGAAGTTTGTTTATATATATATATATATATATATATATATATATATATATATATATATATATATATATATATATATATATATATGTCTTGTCTTGACACAATGTGCTCTACAAACAGAGGAGCACAGGTGCGTATAATGACCATGTCTAGACATGCAGGCTCTCTCTCTCTCTCTCTCTCTCTCTCTCTTTCTTTCTCATCCTACAGAGTCAATGTAGGCTGATAATGATCAAGGAGACAGGTGTGCCTGATGTCTGCCACAGAAACCACAAACTCTCTGTTTCACTGTCTTTCACTCTCTCTTATAACTGCAGTAAAATGGCTTTAATAGAAGCTTGGGATGAATCATTTCACTCTTTAGGAGTGGCTAAAGTAAATAAACTGATATTGTATTATGACAGTCCAGTGAGTCAGACATTTCCCAGTCATGGTAAGTAGCTGATTGAAATCAAGATTTTCTCCTGTTAACTGGACACATGATCAGCAGTGAAGTAAGGTGAAAGATTCTAACTAAAGATTTGGTCAAGACTAATAATTTTCATTGCCCACTAGAGGGCGGTGTTTGATTTCTGAGCCAGTGGCTGTAGTTAAATAGCTTACATACATTCATAGATTGGTATAGCTCCTCTAAAGTTCTCAGTAAATACAGCATAACCCAGACAAGTGTAGACAGACTGGCTACTGTGATCATCATGAAGAACATTGCACAAAGACTGGTCAAGTGAAAAGGTCACAGAGTGTTTTACAAAAATTAAGAGCCAAAATGTTTTCATTTACATATTAGGTTAAGATTATGGGTAACATTATCATAGGCATAGCATTATTTAGCTTTATTAATAACTATTTCAACACAAGGTCCTCATGAAGACAAACGTGTGTATATATATGGAGTATGCGATTGGTACACTATATTGCCAAAAGTATTCGCTCACCTGTCTTGACTCGCATATGAACTTAAGTGACAATCCCATTCCTAATCCATAGGGTTCAATATGACGTCGGTCCACCCTTTGCAGCTATAACAGTTTCAACTCTTCTGGGAAGGCTGTCCACAAGGTTTAGGAGTGTGTTTATGGGAATTTTTGACCATTCTTCCAGAAGCGCATTTGTGAGGTCACACACTGATGTTGGACGAGAAGGCCTGGCTCTCAGTCTCCGCTCTAATTCATCCCAAAGGTGTTCTATGGGGTTGAGGTCAGGACTCTGTGCAGGCCAGTCAAGTTCATCCACACCAGACTCTGTCATCCATTTCTTTATGGACCTTGCTTTGGTCACTGGTGCACAGTCATGTTGGAAGAGGAAGGGGCCAGCTCCAAACTGTTCCCACAAAGTTGGGAGCATGGAATTGTCCAAAATGTCTTGGTATGCTGAAGCATTCAGAGTTCCTTTCACTGGAACTAAGGGGCCAAGCCCAGCTCCTGAAAAACAACCCCACACCATAATCCCCCCTCCACCAAACTTTACACTTGGCACAATGCAGTCAGACAAGTACCGTTCTCCTGGCAACCGCCAAACCCAGACTCGTCCATCTCGCCTCATGCCAGATGGAGAAGCGCGATTCGTCACTCCAGAGAACGCGTCTCCACTGCTCTAGAGTCCAGTGGCGGCGTGCTTTACACCACTGCATCCGACGCTTTGCATTGCACTTGGTGATGTATGGCTTGGATGCAGCTGCTCGGCCATGGAAACCCATTCCATGAAGCTCTCTGCGCACTGTTCTTGAGCTAATCTGAAGGCCACATGAAGTTTGGAGGTCTGTAGCGATTGACTCTGCAGAAAGTTGGCGACCTCTTCGCACTATGCGCCTCAGCATCCGCTGACCCCGCTCCGTCAGTTTACGTGGCCTACCACTTCGTGGCTGAGTTGCTGTCGTTCCCAAACACTTCCACGTTCTTATAATACAGCTGACAGTTGACTGTGGAATACTTAGGAGCGAGGAAATTTCACGACTGGATTTGTTGCACAGGTGGCATCCTATCACAGTTCCACGCTGGAATTCACTGAGCTCCTGAGAGCGACCCATTCTTTCACAAATGTTTGTAAAAACAGTCTGCATGCCTAGGTGCTTGATTTTATACACCTGTGGCCATGGAAGTGATTGGAACACCTGATTCTGATTATTTGGATGGGTGAGCGAATACTTTTGGCAATATAGTGTATGTGTACTGATATGGAATCAGAGGTGGCAGGAGATGTGTGTGCAGAGCATTGTTCGGGATCTTCAGGATTGTCACTTTAGTTATAGGTAACAGATAGTAGCCATAATCAAAATACAACAGGGTCAAAACACAGGGAACTAGGAGAAAGGAAAACACAACTAAAAGACTAGACTATAATGGAGGTCATTTGTACACTGAAAAAGATTACACAATGATGTATACTTAATGTCTAGTAATATTCTGCTGGATACACATCTAGAATCATTGTTATTTTGGATAATACACAGATTCTCCTACACAGTTCAGTGCATGTCACTGATGAGGAACAGAATCTGACCATATTTTAATATAGTCTGTGGAAGAGACACAGATTATATACAGCTCCAGATTATACATAACAGATGGTTGCATTATTCACTGATATTTTGTCTAATGAGTCAGTTTTAATCCTGTTAGGCAGGAATCTACATTACAAACCTGTTACAAAGTAAGTTTCATTACTGACTGTTGCAGAGAAATTTTATATGACTTGCTGCACCTAAAATACACAAATCTTATTACAGCTCAACCTCTGACCTCTGCAACAGAGCTCCTTCTAGCTACACATGCCATTAGTTTGAATTGTCCTGCTTCTTTTTAATTAACATCTGAACCCAGGTACAACACTTCTTATTCCTGCATAGGTATGGTGCTGTAAATTACTTAAAAATTCCATTTTTACTTCCCGTGTTTCAGTGCAGCTATTCATGCAGTGTGTATATGCCCATACACACACACACACACACACACAACATTTTCTGTTTGAACAGCTGACAAGCATGAGATGCATCTGCATCAACTTAAAATGCCAAAAAAGGAAAAAATTAATCCTTATATACGATTTACACATTTACACATATTATTTCGTGTTAAAAATGTAGTTGTGGACCGTACAATCATTAGTCTGGATGACAGTTTTGCATCTTAAACCAATACCCACCCCCCCACCCCCCTTTGAGACAGCATGTCATAACAGTACTTTTCTGTTAAATGTACTGCTTTTGGGGTAAGATATATACATGTATGTAAAACACATTGTATATGTTTTTAATGTCATGTTGACTGTACAGGTCTTGTTATATGTTATATGTTCCACTATATCTTCTAGTTCTCGGTCAGGTGAAATTAAAATGTGTCTTGCTGGTGTACTTGCTGTGCTTGAGGTGTCTAGTTTGTTGTCTGGGGTTTAGAGTAGGTGTGTCAAGTACACACACATACCATTTCGAAAGGCTGGGCTCAGTACACGGCTGTGACATTCAGGGAGAAAAGTAAGAGTCAAAGTAGAGTCAATGCTCCTCTGCAACAAAAGGAGTCCTTTTGGGCATTTGTTTAGGATGTCTCCTGGATGTCTCCCTGAGAAGGTATTTCGGCTATGCTCAATGGGTTGAAGACCCTGGAGCAGACCAAGGACTAGAGAGATTATATCTTTCGTCTGGCTAGGGAGAGGGAGGTCTGGGTATCTCTGTTTAGACTGATGCCCAATGAGCAGACGAAAATGGACGGAGGGAGGGATGGATGGATGGATAGATGAATGAAGAAACACACACACACACACACACACACAAATCTAAACCATGAACCCCTGCATGGAGAGAAAGATTTGTTTATTTGTTTTTCATAATTCAAATGTAATGGTTATAGTAGGATGTCACAAAGGAATGCGACTGTGAGTGTCACACAGTGAGAGAAAGACATGCACATAAAACAAAGAGCAAATATGTCACCTAAAAGGGCTGCAATATTTCACTTTAACATAATACAGAATACTGTATGCGTTTATGAACCCTGGACCCTGTCTAGACTTTCAGACATTTATCAAAATATGTGCTCGTCTTTTTCCTGTACATTCCGAATACTGCCTACAGGAACTGACCTCTACACACACACACACACACACACACACACAATGAATACTCTCTGTGTATAAACAGAGCATGAATGACATTACACAGCTCACATCAAACATATGCACAGCAAAATGACAAACCAGGAAATATAAGCCACCTGCATGCATAACTACACTTTACACTGTCATTTGATAAATTTAATCAAATAAATGTTGTTTTTATCACTTAAAAAGTGTTTATTTTGGCACCTAAACTAATGCAATGTTTGCTGTATTCCCTGCCTTTTCATGCAATTATAACTTAATGTGACCAAGCAATGAAAGATCCAGGTATCTGGTAGAGGAACGTGCACTGGATGTGAAAGAAATACCAATATACACTGGTTGTCATGCTGTATGAAGCACTAGGATGCTCCTTCCAAGCTAATGGATTGAAATAACTTTGCTATTGGGTTTCCTCCAGGTGCTCTGGTTTCCTCCCACAGTCCAAAGACATGCTTCTAGGCTGATTGGAGTCTCTAATAGTAGTGTGTGATTGTCTGAGTGAATGAGTGTGTGTGTGTGCCCTGCAATGGGTTGGCACTCCGTCCAGGGTGTATCCTACCTTGATGCCCAGTGACCCAAGGACAGATCAGATAAGCGGTACAGACAATGAAATGAAATGAAATGAAATGAAAACTTTGCTACTTGTGGTGACAAATGAAAGACATACAGCAGAAATGAGTTTGGCTTCATGATATTAATTGTCTTGAAGTGAGTAAATGGTAATTTGTCAGTCACTTCATACAAACTTAGCCAAATGAGCATAAAATAATGTCTGATCAGTAAATAAATCAATAAAGAGAAATAAATATGACCATGGTTCATTTGGACAGTCATGCAAAATGAAAATGAATGAGTCATGCATGTAGTTAATCAGCCTAATTTAATTTTATTATGAGTCAAATTATTCCTCACATCTACTCACAAGTTATATCATCAGACCAACACCAGGGAGTAACGTAAATTGTTCCCATAATTTGTTGCACTATTCTCCAGAATTTTCTATGAAATGTGTTTTAGTCCAAATAAAGTGATGTGCCACATAGACTGGTTGACATTTTTTATCACTTTGATCAATTAGATATTGCAGCCATAAAATAAACATAGCATACCATATCAATACACAGCAAAACATAAAAGTGGTCTCCATATCCAAACCCCTGTCTCTATCTATTGTACTATCTGTTTACACCCCTCTTCCACTCTCTCACTTTTACATTGCTCATACACTCACCCATACACACACATGGTCCTCTGGCTGAGCTACAAAGCTGCCTGACTTTGTTAGTCGATTAACCTACTGCACTGTTGTTAGTTCTCACTGGTTTATTTAAACCCTTTTGCACTAGCTCGGAAATGCACTTGCACTCAACCTGAGCACCATAACATCTGCTTCTGAGATTCCAGATCAGCCACATCCTGCAAGAGAGTGCAAAGGCATCCAAACAAATTGAGAAATGCCTTTCATACAACTTCCACTTGATCTCTTAAATCATTCCCCTTTATACAATAGGCATAACAGTATTCATCATGCCCTTTTTAATTGTTAATGGCGTCCAAGTAAATGTGACTCTTTCTGTAAGACAAAAAGGTATTAAGGTGAAACTAAAATCTGAATGTTGTTTATTTTATACTCTCCCACACAGATTTATCTCATTATTAAAATCAAAAGCCTCCAACCTAAAATTAAGCCTCATGTTGTTCACTCATGAGAGGAGATGAGATAAAGAGAAACAGATGGAGTGTGAGTAATTTTTCAGCCTGGGAATGCATCTGCAACACAGCTTGTGGCCATAACAAAGCAAACAAAAGATTTACAATATGATTTTAAATAAGGGAGTTACAGGAAATGCAGTATATTTGGCTGATTCATTTGTATTTCAGTTGAGTTGAGGTCTATTAGTTTCTTTTGGTAAGGATTAGTAACAAGAATCATACGAACACTAACACACACACACACACACACACACACACAGGACCACAAGATTCCTTTTCCTTTCTACAGTTCATATGTGCTTCCAAAGCAGGTATTGATAGATAAAGCATAACTGAGTTAAGCCTTTTCTGTTTTTGTATTTTTCCTAATGGAGAAAGCTATTTTACATTCCTCCTTTAAGTCTTGATTAAGCTCAAGGGTTTTTACCTGTCAGTCATATAGATGGAACATTTAATGCTGTTGGAAGAGGGAGGGGGTTACGGGAGAGAGAGAGAGGCTGGTGGTGGGACATGGCAGTAGGAATTAAACTGACTGCTTTGCCAAAGATGGGCAGACGCTGATAACAAAGAAGACAAAAACAAATAGCAGCTTTGTGCCATGTTTTTGTAAATCGACACACCCATAAAAAGCAAAGGAAATTCCCATAACTATGCAGTTTACTTTTACTGTAAGTTTGGGATTTTGAACTATAAGGTTTAAGAAGTATAATTTTAACGTGAACATACTCATCCTCTATAAAACAGCTACTATTTGGGTGTAATTGTGCTGATTTGTTGCTAGGAAACTAGCACAATCGCTGCAAGTAACATTAATATTGTATGCGGGCTGGGTAATGCACTAATAGATTATCAGTAATGTGATATAATGGCATTATGATTGACTTTACTGATTATCTTTGTTGTTGATAAATTTTGTTATTTACTATAAATAATTGATTTGACAGTACAAATGTAGTTGGTTAGTTGCATTTGTCATTTTCATTTCATTAAGTTTAATTTTCCTACCTTTTTTTTGTAAAATTCCTTCATTTTATATGTGTAATTTTATTTAATTGTTAATCATTTATGAACATTTAGTGGTTTGTGTTAGCACATTGTTAAGAAAACCTAAGTAAAGTCTTTAGATAGATCGCTGAAGACATACAGTACACTTGTTAACCATTCACTTGTTCAAGACAAACCCCATTCACTAGTTCCTAAATGTTTTTCATTATTTACAGCTCTAAACTGTTTTGCATGAAAATCCCTGAAGAGCAAACCAGTCTATCTGGCACCAATAACCATGACATGGTTCAAAGAAGCTTAGATCACATTTGCCCTTATACTTATATTTGACGTGAACATTAACTGAAGCTTTGCATGATTGTATGCATTGCACAAGTACCACATGATTGGCTGATTAGATAGCTGCAGGAATAAGCCGGTGATCAGGTGTTCCTAATAAAGTGGATGGTCAGTGTATATTGTGAAATACTTTCATTTTGAAGAGGATTTCAAGGTACTATAAAGGTTAAATAAGGTAATGGTTAAATATTGTGATGACCCATATCACCCAGTCCTATAAATTACTCTTCCAGGTAGTAAACAATTCTGCACATCAGGCATCTTACAGTATATAGTTAGATAACTAAACTGGCCTTATAGTATAGCCATATATTACAATATATTACATCATGCTTCTGAACGTTAAATGGGAGTTAGTCACACACTGGTCTTGTGAGCCAGATAATCTTTTGCAAGAGAGTGGTATTTTTCATTGGAAATGAGTAGGAATAGAAAATACTTTGGTAATTAGATATTTTTTACTGTGCTTATGTACTATTTTGGAGGATTTAAACATGGCAAGTATTACTGGAATTGGATACTTGTAGTCAAATATATTTAAAAGGGAATACAACTACAGTTTACTTCTTTTGTTTTAATGTTGATATTTTCCCCCCTACATAGTAAGATGTCCTTTGTAGGCGATTCTGATTCATAAACAATGAGGTATTATATTCGCCCACATACTTCTACACAGTACTCAATCTTAATTAAGTACAAAATTGTGCCTTTCAGTTTAACTGATTTACAAATGGCTAACCCCTTGTTGGCCAACTGTTTTAAACAAGATTCTTAAATAAACTTTAAAGACATAAACCTTTTTTTTAATGCCAGATGACTTTATCTTGCTTCCTAAATGCAGCACAAACCTGAAATGCAGTTCAACCTTGTTCATCGCCTTCAGTCAAATAGATTCCTTCCATGTCAAATCATATCTGTATGGATTACTGGGATTTAGAGAGATTATTTAAATTACTGGGATTAGATTTAGGTTGTAAACACATTGATACCGTATCTGTGTAGTATGACTTACATTTATGTCAGAAGGATTGCATGTGGATGCTGCGTGTGCTGTGTGCCAGGATAAGTGTGTACAGAGCCGTCTCAAGTGGTACACAGGTCCCAGGGCTGTATTTTTCTGAAGTGCGTGTGCCTTGCACATACAATTAGGCTAGAGAAAGAAAAATAACTATTGTGTGAACAACAGGAAATGAAATTAAATATTTTTTATTATATATTATATACAACTCTGGAAAAAAATAAGAGACCACTGCCCAATTTCCAGATTTGAGCCCTATTGAAAACCTCTGGAATGTCATTAAGAGGAAGATGGGTGGTCATAAACCATCAAGCAAAGTTGAGCTGTTTCCTTTTTTGCAAAAAGAGTGGTATAAAGTTCCCCAACAGCAATGTGAAAAACTGGTGGAGAGCATGGAGCCAAAACGCATGCAAATAGGGCTTATTCCACCAAATACTGATTTCTAAATGTTATTTAGCCAAAGCATTAACACAATTTGTTTACAAATTATTTGCCTTTTGTTTTATTTGAGTTATTAAAGCTCTGCAAATACTGCATGATCTTGGGTTATTTTGATGCGTTGTCATTTCCTTTAAATATACACTCTAAATAACAATAGTTATATTTTGAATTTAGGAGAAATATTGTCAGCAGTTCACAAAAAAATTAAACAAAACTGTTCATCTCACCAATACATGCACCTGTAAGAAAAAAAGATGACAAACTGATTATTTTGCAGTGGTCTCTTATTTTTTTCCAGAGCTGTATAATAATTATATTATAATAATTATGTACACTTAATAATTAAATACTCTAATGATGCAGAGTTAGCACCCTCAATGCATTTATGCAAAGCCGCATATACAGTGGGTTTATAGAAAATTACAATATACATACAGAGTGAATACTGATGACCCGAAACAGAGCAAACATTTCCCCAGATAGTTAAATTAAATATGTTGTAAGGATTATCCCTAAAAAATTACGAGTGAATACAAGTAAGACCTACTTTACATCTAGCAGCTAGCAGTTCTTATTGATATTGTTGCTTTCTTTCATTGAGTCATTTTGTTTTCAAAAACACAATAATTTTTGTACATGCACTGACAATTCTATCCTGCTTTTGTTTATAGTTGCTGCTCTCCCACACCTGCAAAATTCTCCCTATCCAGACATTCCTTCACCACTTGCCATAGTCTCTCTATGATGGAGTTTGAGCTACAATAACAAAAAAAAAATGATCTGCTTAAAAACCTTGTAGTTAGAGTTATTAGTAGCTGGTTTGATCCCAGTATCCATTTAACATGCTGTAATTTTAGCTAATGCATGATCAGAGTAGTGGTCCTCAAAGGGCAGTGTGGTGGACTCTCTCAGACTGCCCTGAGTGTACAGTATGTGTATGTTTGTTAGTTGTGCAAAACATTTTGGCCCATATTTCACGAGAAGAGTGTAGGGGACATTCACTGTCAGCTCAGTAGTTGAGGAGGACCTGAGGGTCCTTTTCTTAAGATTCTTGTGTTAAAGGCAAAAACGCAGCTGTACTCACAATCTACAGCATTGTTCAATCACACATCTGTTTAGCTCTTTCCCCTCCCTCTCTCCTTCTCCCTGGACTTTTTAACACAATCTAACAATCAAACTATTTTTGTTGTACAAACCTTGCATATTCAGTAGAGAGGTTTCATTAGGGTTTATTGTCTCTTTAGCCATCTTCTATCTTGCTTTGTCTTTGTTGTTCTCTCTGTCCTTTTTCTCTGCATGATCTTGCTTACTTTCTGTCTCTTCCTCTCTCTGTCCACATCTGGTTTTGATAAGATTAGGATTTAGAATACATGTCTGGTGCATCATGCTTCTTTGATCTGGCATCAACACGCCAGCCTTTTGCATTTCTGGACATGAGACGGTTGCTAAAATAAAAACATACATACAAAAAAATAAAAAAACATTTGCTTGTGCTGTCTTTCTTTTCTTAGGCATGTATTTATCCCTTTCTATATATTTTTTTCTAAATCTCTTCTTTTGTCAGTGTGTTACTGCAAATATTATTCTGAAACTATAGTAAAAGTATATCTAGGTGCTTTTAAAAGAGCTAAATTGATGTTTTTCTCATCTTAAGGCGAACATTTAAAAACAGCAGGACCCAGAGAGAAGTCTGGACAGGTGAGTGCTGCTTTTCAGCCATCTTTTTTTATTTATGCCCAAACTTCTGTTCATGTAGAATGCACATTTGAATATTCACAACTGCTGTAGTGAGACAGATAAAAACAGGTCCTAAAGTACTGTCCCAAAGGCAAGCAGAACAAAAGACGATAGACCAAGTGAGAGAGTCCAGTTTAACATATTTTTCTGGTATGTAGGCCATGGACATTCCTCAGAATGTTTTGTCTAAGAATACATCAGTATCATTCTACACTAAAAACTGCAGACCATATCAATATTATCCACTCACACAAGTTGTAGTGTCTGTCTTTGTGTTTCTGTTCAAGAAGGGTGTAACCATACATTCCAAGGGGTCTGCACTCCTTCTTGCCCTCTCTTTCTCTGTCTGCCACTCTCTCGCCCCCCCCCCCCCCCCGTGTGTCTGTCTGTGTTTTTCTCTCTCCCACTGATGTGTGTGTGTGTGTGTGTGTGAGTGAGTGAGTGAGTGTGTTGGGGGGGGTCTTGGAGTGAGAATAGAAGCTGAACAGAGGAAATGAAAAAAGTTCAGTGGGTCTTTAGTGGTCTTTTTGTCCATGAATGAACTGTGTGTGTGTGTGTGTGTGCGTGTGTGTTATACCTAAGTGTGTGTTCCTCATAGCCGGTGTGTGTGTGTGTTCGGGGGGCTAGATATGAAGTCCAGAACTGCAACTAAGGAAAAATATGAAGAGCCTTAAGGGGGATTTCCTCTGTTAGAGAAAGCTTTTCTCCTCCCCCTCTCTCTTTTTTCCCCTCCCTCTACCTCTGTCTCTCTCTCTTTCTCTCTCCCTCCCTCCCTGAAAAAGTAGTCAGGAAGCAAGAGTACCAAATCAAGCAGCAGGCTCTCTGGCATAGAGCAACTTTTTGTTGTTGTGCTGTAGAATGGCAGTGAACTACTTCAGCCAAAACACTGAAGCATCTCTAAATTGGACAGCAATGCAGATATGTTCACTCTGGATATAAGCCTGTCTGCAAAACGAAACCAGTTTCTGCATGGATAAACAAAGATGACAGCTGGATAACGTGGATAGTATCGCCAAAATGGTATGACTGTTGGTCCTGCTGTTATGCTTTGTCTATGTTTTGTGGTTCTAATCCATAGTGCTGCTTTACAGTGCTTGTGATTCACACTATTGCTGATTAGCTTTTGAGCAGGAATGTGACTGGTATAAGATATGGTTACTGCTTTTATATAGAAATGGACAGCCTGTCACTTTACTATTTGCTTGAAGTGCATTGTGTATGATTCAATGTTAGTAGTGTTCTTTATCCAATAACCCTAACTTACATTGTACCTACTCTGCAGACTAAAGGCAGACATGGGAAGTACTACAAACTTTTGAGCCACACAGTTTAGATTTTTTTTTGTATATTTGCTAAAATATTTTCATATCTAAGTATTGACTAGAATGTACTGTGTTACACAAATATTTTAACTTTGGGGACACGCGTTCCTGTGTGTATACAGTATACACCTTTTGTTTTCCGAGTCCTGTACTGCGCATGGGGGAGTTTTTATTAACAGGAATTAGTTATGCCTCAAAGACTAGTCATGTTTCAGTTGTAATTAGTAGAGCAGGTTCCATACACAGTCATAATGGAACTTAATATTTATAAAGTGTACTGCAAGAATATTATATAGCACGTCTATAAACTTGGAGCCTAATTTAAAGCCCTGCAATCATCATCAAGCACTTATTAAGGACAAATGAATAAACACTGTATGTTCATATAAATTTCATATCTTTTTTCATGTGAGTTTCATATCTGACCTCTGATGCGCACCTCTAATCCAAACCTTGCACACTTAAAAAAATCAAGCATAAAATGAATAGTGCACCTATAATTCATTTCTATTTTTGTATCTGTTTAGAATATATTACTTGCTCATTGTAAATAAGATATTTGTATTTGGCTTTTTAGGTGCATACAGAAATATGCCTCCTTGTCTGTAGGTGCATAGGGAGGCTAGACGGAAGCACTATTATCTTCAAGAATACCTTCCATTTATAGCGCTCTGATTTTTTTCAAATGAGACTAAATGAGAGATTCTAAAAAATCTTAAACCTTCAAACTGAATATTTATAGTACTCCAAAAAACTGACCAATATAATGTACCTTTGCAGATTTTTCAACAAATCTAACAATATACAGCAGTACATATCAAAGGAAGGGCCTGTCCTGAAGCAGGATGATTCTGGCCAGCAGATGATTCTGGTCTGTTGTATCATCTGTTTTCAGCTATCATCTCAATTTTCTATTGCTCAACTCTTTCTCCAGTAATTCAATTGAAGCATGCATGTCCTTCCACCAGTGTAATTACAGAAACTAAGTGGGACTGGTTTCTCTCGGAATGCAATGAGCCGCCATTTAGATTTCACAATGATTCAATGTCTTACTCATAATATGTGGGTGAGAATATGAGAGGTAGCTGTTTATTATTCCTAAACATCCTCACATATTCACTCCATATACCTACAGAGAATGTGTAACAATTCCATTCAGTGCCCAGTCTAGACCTTGCAAGTGTAACATGGATGGGAAAAATAACTTTACAATCTAAATCTGTCACTGTTTAAGTGATATTAATTTATTGTGATGAACTGGGTTATATCTATTTAGTAAACAGCTTACTGTATATCTATTGAAATTCAGTTGCCAGTCCAGCCTAATTTCGAACATTGTTTCATGCATCCACTTTATTTAATGTAAAATTCTGTATTCAACTTGTTCTTATTAACATTCACCCAATATATAATCAGGGTGAACAAGTGGGTCTCCCTGACAGATCTACAATTCATGATGCTGGCAAGCAATGTTTTCACCTTTTTATGTTACACTTCAACTCTAGAATGGTTTATTTTGCTTTTCTGAAATATCAAAAGTATGAGTACAATACCTGTTTTTCTTCTTGCCAATACTTACACAGAAATAAGTAAGCAACTTAGGTTTAAGCAATAATGTGTCATGGAACATTATATTTAGCTCTGTTTATGTTTTCCCGGCTCTGTGTGGGATAGATACCTAAAACCAGTGTCGATGCCTTAATATAACCTTTATAACCTTTATGATATAAGTTTTGTTATTACACTTGAAATGTAGCTGATATTGATTTCATTGGTTCCACTGATCATCAGTGAGATGTTTTTTAACTGGTAATTCAGCTAATGGGATATAATTTGAAAAGGCACAACTCTCCATAATGCATTACGACTTACAGATCCAAGTATACAGACAGTATTGAGAAAAAGCTTAAACTTACTTCCTTAAGTGATTAAAAGATTTCCTTAGGTGAAACATTCAGCTGTAAAAATAACAGCATCCCACACCACCCAGCTTGGCTTTAGGTCAAGTTAGGAAATTTTTGGTCCAGCCAGGACATGAACTTGAGATTACAAAGAGATTGTATATTTTGTTTTTTTGGTGCCAGAAAGGTTTGAGTATTTCTGCTGATCTGCTGGGATTTTCAAACAAAGTCTATAGAATATACACAAAATGGTGATAAAAACAAACAAACAAAAATCCTGATGTTTGTTGTAAATATTAACTGAACATTGTGACCTGATTGGATAACTGCATGAATGAACAGATGTACAGGTCTCTATTAACACCTTTTACATATATGTTACACTATATTATGTTACATTTATATTATACTTGTTAAAATAATTTTATACATTTCTATAAAAGCATTTCTCTCGTAGACTGATTTGGCAGCTGTGTCACACCAAATATTATATTTTGAGTTTTATGGCTTGTGAGTCCCAGAGTCTAAATTCCTATGTGTCGTCTTCCCAGCTGCTGAGAGGCCTCAGGACACTTGTTTTTGCCTGCAGAAGCCAGCATGCTTGTTTGGCAGCAATAGTCAATGGAAAGTAACAGCTTCTAGTCAACTCCTCCTCTCACGCACACAAACAACTTGCACTGTATTTGTGTGGCCTCAATGGATTCATGCCAACCCCTTAAAAATACTCTAATAAGCTTACACAAACCTACATTTTACACACCATGCTAACTATCCAGCCATGAAGAGAAAAGCTGCTAGACAATCAGAACAAGCAAGACATCAAATGCATCAAGACATCCAGTGTCCTTAAATCCCCTGAAGTAAAACATTCAAAGCCAAACACTTACTGGAATGATCGAAGGATGATGACTTGGTATTTAAATTAGCTGGCCTGGAAACGAGAACCCTCTGATAGAATGTCTGCAAGCATGGCAAAACTAAAAAAAAAAAAAAAAGACAAAATACCTCAAAAGCAAAAGTAATTTTCTTATTCATTCCTTTTCTAATGAGAGACTGGGCCAGATTCACCTGATAAAGCTAATGTGTTTCTGCCTGGGAGCTGAAGCTGGGAGGAGAAGTCATTGGTGCTGGCATGGGTTTGTTTTGTTATGGTAATAGGGTTGGTGCAGTACCAGCTTAGGAGCATTAACTAAAGAAAAGGTAGCAGGGTAAGTTGTTGACAAAAGAAAATAAAGAGAAAGACTCTTTTCTGTCACTAAAGTCAGGACTGAATCGTACTGTATGCAAGATAAATTAAAGTGATGCCATGGGTCAGCAAAAAAATTAAAAAATATATATGTATGTAACCTAATGCCTCATCTGTATTTTGATTAATCAAATTCATTTTTGTCTGTCACAGTTTGATTATTATTTGTGTGTGCATTATTGTTATGCGTAATCTGAATTTTTTAGACTAATGCTCAGGGGAGAATTTAAACATTACAAACATTATTTTATCTTGAGAATGTTTATTAATCTGCTGTAATGGTCTGCTCTGTATAAATCTGCTTTAGATTAAGTCTAAGCATCCCAGCAGCTATGCCAGTGTGCATCATCTATGCGTGTGCACATTAAAGAAGTTCTGATAGTTTGTGGTTAATTTTTTGTGCTCAAAACCATTCATCCTATTCAGTCTCTGAGCTAACCAATACAAGTCTTACACCACTTTTAACTTGAAGAATGTTGTTTACTGACCCATTTTGTGGCCTAGTCAGGATTTATTATTTTTCTCAGCCACAACTGGAGAGAAGTGACAATATGGAGCATGTGTTACTAATAAAATTCTGTGTGTTTTGACCCTGAGAAGGCCTGGCAGAGTCACACAGAGAGAGAAGGCTGATGAGTTGTACCCTAAGCCAGATGTTCAGCCACTGATATCTGACAGAACACCATGCTCTGTTATTTCTACATCAGTTGCACTTTTTGGTATTTTGGCTACATAGCACACTTCACAAGAATTTTCTATATCCCATCTACTTTCCTATTGCTTGATACAGAATACAGACTGCATAAAGGTGGGGCCGTAATTGAGGCTTTTGAGTTTGCATGTTAAAGCAGTGGTAAAGTCTTGCAAATTCTGTCTGTGTTTTTCCAAGGCTGACTGCAGGTGCTGAGATTTGCATTTTCATTTCTAATGGACTGTTGGGCAAACAGTACAGCTGAATGTGATTGTTGAGCCTTCTACATTTTCTGTTCTTCATGTGTAACTTTGCTGAAAATTCAAACATGACATTTTAATCTTACTAATATCTTTATGTCTAAATTCTCAGGTGTCCGTAGAGTTCTTATACTGAAAGCTTACATTCAAATAGCATGTTAAATCTTCTGAGGAGTCCTCCAAATATCATAGCTAATATATAAGGTTGGTATATTTTAAACACAGCTATCAGATACAGCAGAATAGAAATGCATGTCAACCAACAGAAGGCAGATTAGACAATGGCATGGAAACTAATTTGAAAATTCTTAAGATGGACAGATGGGAAAATAGTTAAACAAATATGGGGATGGGTAAGCAGACAGCTTGTGTTAGTTGGTTACACAGTTTTCATTGGGTTGCAGTGCAAAGATCAAAAAAAGGACCCAAGCTGTGTGAATGGGGAACATTATGCCACAGGTCCCTCTGTAAGGAATTAAATAAGAGTGGCACCAAGACAAAGACAACACTGTCCCCTTTAAGAAAGCGGGGAGGGACAGGAAGAAAGGAGAGGAGTGAGATACTTGCTGAGAGAAAAGAGGGAGGGGGTCTTTTGAAATTTGACAGCTGAAAGTACAAGACTTTTCCTTTTGAAGAATGAACACATGTTGGATTAAGGTCTATTGGAATATGGAGCATGTGGATATTTTTGGCTTTCCAGCAAGATCTTATTCTCTTGCGGCAGTAAGGTGCTTTGTAAAGTTCATTGTTCTCTGCAAAGTAAATGGATTAACTATTACGTTATTTAAATGATAATGCATGAATATAATTAATATTTATGCATTTTATTTATTATTTATGCATCTCTATAAATTAAATATTTAACAGAAAATGCCTAGAAATATGCAGCTCTTCTGTAAAGATCTTCATAGAGTATACACTAGGTGACCAAAAATATGTGGACACCTGACCATCACACACATATGTGGGCCTTGCCCAAACTGTTACCACAAAATTAGAAGCACACAATTGTCGGAAATGTCTTTGTAGCATTAAGATGTCCCTTTACTTCAACCTAGGGGCCTAAACATGTTCCAGGTTTGCCAAGGCTGATTTTTAAGAACTCGAGTGGCCTGCATAGAGCCCTGACGTTAATGGGTAAACATAGTGTGCAGATGCTCTCTGGCAGGCTAAGGTAAGCTACTCTTTTCCATAACCCTTGATGCAAACACATAAATGTGCTTCAAAGCAGATGTGTAAACCAGCTATGATAAGCACAACTACCACATTTTATCAGGGTGTTTGTGTGTATTTATGGTATTGTGCATCAGTCAGACTTAATGCAATAATGATTGATTAAGGTGACTATGCACTATATTCACAACTTGTAATTTTGTACATATAACCGTTTAGTCTCAGTGTAATAAAACACTGTTCAGATATAATGAGCTGGAAGGTGCCGATGTGTTGCAAGATACTGACAGAAGTGTTTAAGGCTGCAGCTACCCTAATGGGCATGTTTACACATATTTTGGTTATTTGGAGTTATTGAACAGTGTTTTAGTTTATTTTAGTTAGTTAGCTAAAGTGCCATAGTAGTTCACATAACCTGTGCATGCAGTAGGGGTTTATTATATAATGTAAAATTAGAAAAAGGCCAAATTACATGGCATCATTGATGCAGAACCCAGATACAAGTACTGATCCTCAGCCTTATCACATCCATTGCTTCTTCTCCATGCATTTTGCAGTAAAATGTTTCCCATTATGGTTAAGTATAATTGTAAGCACTTAGAGGACAACATGTAAAGAATGCCCTCACTTGTATGCAAATAAACAAATGCAAAGTATATATAATGCCTAAGGAGATGCAAGATGGCAGAACAAAGACAAAGAATGTTTACTAAGAAAGAGAGAGAGAGAGAATGAGAGAGAGAAAGAGAGAGAGAGAGAGAGAGAGAGAGAGAGAGAGAGGGGTCAGCCAAAGGATCCTGAAGCCTGCATAGAACAAAAAAAAGACCACCTTGAACTAGACATGCTGAGCCAGAGAAACCAACTGGAAACAGTTTTTAATCATGCAAAAAAATTGGTCTACAAGTTAATATTTTAAACTGCATTAGATGACATATTTTTTCAAATTACTATCTATCATACAGAGAGTTCAGTTCATTCTACTCATTTTGGTGTCTATGCCTATCATCAGATTAAAAGTTCTTGAGTCAAACATAATAACTACTTGCTTCTGTCTCTGACTTAAACGTACCTGGAATATTTGATTATAAGAAGATGTTTATAATAACAAGTTTAAGACCATGCCGTTGCATTGAAGTTCTGCAAGAAGAAGCCCAGATCTTGATGAAAAGGCAAACAGAATATCACATCTCATGGGCTACAGCTGCAATGTATTACAGTCTTTAACACAGTCAGTGAATTCCACATCAGCACAGCTCAATGACTCTCTATCAAATAAATTCATTATGGCTAGAAAAAAAAAGCTTAGGAAAAATCGAGAGCCAGCATTCCTCTGAGGTAAGGGCATGACCTCACAGGCACTGCTGTCTGTGTTACTGTATGACTAATAGAATACACCTCACACTCATGTCTTGGCTGTGGATAGAGGCTTCATAGGGGAGAAACCTAAACTCTTCATCATCTCCCTTTTTTCAATTGTGGCAACCCACAAAATGGCAGCTAGTTTTATTTCACACTGATGTCATGAAATACTGCTTGAGTGTTTTGAGGCTTAGGAACACATTTCAAAGGAAAACACTTGTAATGGAATATTACTTTTGATTAAACAAAGAAATGATTAAAATAATAGAGACTATAATTTACAATGTTTTTGTTACAATTTTTATGCAGTTCTCTAGAGATCTGTATAAAATTGTGAAACATCATAAATAAATAAAATCAGTCTAGATTTAATAAACCATATATTTTAGATGCAATGTAAATTAGGACTGGCTAATGTGTGTGTGAATATGCATGGATGGTTCATGTGTGTACAGTGTATGTATTTGTGTGAGTTTTAATGAAATCACTGAGGCTAGATTGAAGCCTTCATCACCAGGATTATTGTAATGTTACAAGAATGACTTGCAGACAACCGTTCACAGAGAGCAAACTTAGGGGTGGTTCTTTTTGCATGCTTGGATGTTTGTTTCTCTGTTCCAGACAGATAAAATACTTCCTGTCTGAGTTCTTATTCAAGCAAAGCAATCAACAGCATCTGTCTGGAGCATTCTATATAAATATACCTGTAATCCCAGAACTGTAGATGTAGTTTTAAAAGCTGTCACAGATATGTTATAGATCTTAAGTGAAAAGCCAAATCTGACATAACAAAACTTCTGCATGTTTCTTTAAAACTTCTGCATGTTTCTTTATTGTGATTGAATAATAATTACTGGTTTTAAGCCTGTAGTATTCATATGGTAGACTGCATCTAATATGCTGCTTTCACTACACTTTGTTTAGTCTTTCCCACTTTGCACTTGCAGAATAGCTCATAAATCTATTTATGCTGAATATTAACCCAAAGAAAAATTCTTAAAATAATGCTTTTCTGTCCATGACTATAATTAAGTCCATGAAGACCAATATGAACTAGTGTCTTTTATACATCAACCAAGCATAATGGTCACAGGCCAGTCTTCACTCCCCACCTGCATCAATGAGTCTTGGCCACCCATGACCCTGTCGCCGGTTCACCACTGTTTCTTTTTTGGACAACTTTTGATAGATACTGACCACTGCAGACTGGAAACACTCCACAAGAGTTGCAGTTTTGGAGATGCTCTGATCCAGTCATCTAGTCATCCAGTCATCACAATATGGCCCCTTGTCAAACTCACTCAAATCCTTACGCTTGCCCATTTTTCCTGCTTCTAACACATCAACTTTGAGGACAAAATGTTCACTTGCTGCCTAATATATCCCACCCACTAACAGGTGCCATGATGAGGAGATAATCAGTGTTATACACTTCACCTGTCAGTGGTCATAATGTTATGGCTGATCGGTGTATATAGCATTATTCATATTAATTGAATAATTTGATTTGTTTTTATGTGATTTGGTTCTTGGTTTATTCATCAAGTGCAACTAAAGGTTGTTCAAACAGTTACATGCACTGGCCAAAATGATTGACATTCTAATATATGTTGATTTCTTTTAATCACAAACAGATAAACATGGTTTAATGCAGAGCTTCAGTGGATGTATCTGTTTATTTATAGGTTACATTACAGTAACAACCTCTTACATCATCTGTAATTTTCAAATGAAGGGCAAACCTTTATTACTTTATTGTTACATATGCTAGAAGAATGCTAAAATTTATATTTTACATATTTAGACCTAAGGTCATTAAGGATGGAAGTTGCTTATGTTTATTATTTATGTAACAATTATTCACATTAATTTACTTAACTTTTAGCCAAATACTTTGTTGTCATTACTTACAGTGTGTTATTTTGTAGTTTGTGACTTGTTAATGTTACCTAAAACAGTAAACAGTATAAGTTAAGGTCCTTTTAATGTAAAGCATCACATACTCCTTATTGACACATGTAAACTCACACAAAGTGGAGTGTATTCATCCACATAATTGCATGCATGTGATTCAGACCATGTTTTATTGTGTTTTCTTTTTTCTAGTCTAATCTGGTTTGCTTCTGTTGGTGGTTAATCATTTAAATGGGATATGACTAGAAAATGACACAGTATTCCTAAATGCACTCCATGCTTAAACAGAAGTCAAATCAATTCCAGCACTTCCTGTCATCTTTGATAAAGCAAAAGCAATCAAAGGGTGGTTTCTCAGATGTCATGTTAACACAGTGTTTCTTTTTGCATTCCCAGTACATTGCAATCTTTGTTGATCTGTCCTTATCTCTCTATCTGTGACTTCTCTCTCAGACTTCCTCTTCTCTGGACTGGTCCATACAGAGTGCATTGTCATCTCTTTACCCCCCATTTGAGGCCACTGCTCCAACGGTCCTGAGCCAGCTCTTTCGTACCATCGAGGCACGTTACCAGGGAGATGCACTGCAGTGCTTTTTGGATTACCTCATTCCAGCCAAACACATCCTTGAGAGTGTGCAGCAGGCTGCCTGTGTGAGTACAACACATTAATCACACATATAATGGAGTAATTTAAATTACTAGCCTTCTACATCATTATCATCTCAACATTAGACAGATTATTCAGCACTACACATGCCTGAAGACAGCATTTGTTTTTCCTCTATTATCATTACAGTAATCAGAGGGTTAAATGTAAGATCACTAAAAAACACTGAAGCCATTATACTGACTTTATTCCTTGTGGAGTTTTCTGGCCTAGATCCAAGATGTTTCCACTTCCATTAATTTTCAAAAGAAGTAAAAGCCCTCTAAGGCAATTCCTTAGGATGAATTTCCTTAGAATAAGATACAATGAAATCTGGCCAGACTCAATAATATTTATCTGGAAACCATAGTTAAAAAGTAAGATCATGCAGAAACCTTGATAGTTTTCAGCTTAAATTTCCTACTAAAAGTGAATAGAATGTTAATAAATGTTAATAAATCCTAATTTTTATTTCCTCTATTTTGTCTCTTTCTAGGCTGAGTACTCTGATGTTTTGTTCCAGTGTGAAGGTTGGCCTCTCTGTTTGAGAAACCGTGTGGTGATCCAACTAGCCCCCATTAACCCCTTACTGTTACGTCCTGGAGACTTCTACTTACAGGTGGAACCATTTGGGGAACAGTCAGCCCGTATAGTACTCAAGAGCCTCCTTGTGCAAGAGGATATCTTGGCAGAGGAGGATCTAGTGTTACTAGCAGGTTTTAGGGCACAAGAAGGCCCTGCTGTGGAGGAGACTCCTATCCCAGAGACATCTTACCCTTGCATTTTCACTGAAGCTTGGTTGAAGGAAATCAATGAGGGTCGCCATGGTAATCAGCTACATCAGTGTGTGCTTTCTTCTGATCAGGGGATTGTGAAGGTGCCCTGGGCAGAAGTGATCAATCCTGAATTTCTGGACAGGCCAAAAGCTAAGGTTCAATCAAAAACATCATGCACAACTGCAGATTTGATAAAGCAGGATAATTCTGAGGACGAGCCCAAATCACAGTTTCCTGTAAACATGTCTTTTTCCAAAACTCCTAAACCAGAAACCATGATCCTTCCAGCTAAAAATGGTGTTGCGGGTTCACATCAATTAGTGAAAAGTGGCAACAAATTTGTTCGGATGGAACAAAGGAAACCTGTAAGCAATCCTGTAGGCAAACCTGTTGGTTGGGTTTCTCCAAATACATGGGACAGCAGGTCCAGTCAAGAGCTAGAGGGGGAGTATGTAGATCTTTTGGATTTTGCCAAAGAGAAGGATGCTTTAAGCTTTAAAATGTCTGTTACACCTTCAGTTCCAATGTCTTTCAGACCTCATTCTCCACTTTCAAAAGAAGACAGCACTCCATGTGTTCAAACCTCAGGATTGAAGGTTGAGCACTGTGTTCCATATTCAAGAAATAATCAGATTTTTGAAGATCCACAGAAGGGTTCTGAATCCAAGGGTAGGCATCGTCAGTCTTACTTAGCAGCTATAAAAAACCCAGTAAGTTTTGAGAAGGCAAACACAATAGTGCCCTTGGAGGAAACATGGCCAGGCTTGGGAGAAGCAGAACCAGGCTATGAGGTACAAGAGATTGACCTTGGGATTGACTCTTTGAGTAATTCACCAGTGCAGGGTTCATCCCAACTTGGGCAAAACCTAATGCAGTCCTGTCCAGATTCAGCTGAGCAGGACCAGAACTCAGTTCAAATGAATAAGAATGCAATAATCATGTCCTTGAACACAGCACTGCCAAGTGTCAGCTTATCTGAACAGTCAGTGCACTTGCTTACTGAAAAACCTTCAGACAGTCTTCAGAAAACTGTACCAGAACATACTGGAGCAGTTCATTTCAACAGGCAACAGACCTGCCCGACCGAGCAGGAACCTCATCAAATGTGGACCAATGTGCATAAACATCACAAAACACAACACTTGCCCAAAATGGGACTAAGGGCTTTGCCAGATCACAGAAGTCACAGACAAGAAACTGGTGGCTACAAATGTCAAGGTGTAGGCAAGGGAAGGCAAACAGACCAGTTTGTATATGGCTTTGCACCTCTTCATAAATCGTTTCAACAACCTACAGGACAGAGACCTTCTCTAATTCCTCACCCACAGAAAAGTATGAATATGCTTCAAGAACAAAACAGTCAAGTCGAACAAAAACCCAAGCAATGTGGTGAAAACCCTGTGCTGGCATTAAAAAGTTCGGCAAAAAGCAGGCCTAAAGCTCGCTCTGCTTCCTCAGTATCAGAGTCAGCCAGGGAGTGTTCACAGGAGGATAGACCAGCTAGCAGGAGTCGCAGTGATGTCTGTCCAGAGGTCATTCCCATGGTTCCTGGAGTTCAGGTCCAACGAAGCAAGAAATGCACTTCATTTGGACTTGTGTCCCCAAAACTAGACAGACGGAAAGCAGCAAAAAATGGTATGAAGCAACAAAGAATTCATTGCATACTACAAAGTTGTATCCTAATAGAAAGCTGTTATTGGCTCTGATGGGATTCCTCACCTAGTGATGTTTATGATTAGAGGATAGTCATTGCATGGTAGATTTCATTTGAAAGAAATGTATAATGTTTAATCCAAACCTTACTTTTGTTTTCAAATGGGATGGGATCTGATTGAAGATGCCTCTCTGTATAATATGTATCTTTTAGAGCCCACATTATACATAAACATGTGTAAGCATGATTGATATGAGTGATTGTTTAAAGAGAAAACACATCTGCTTTCTAGACTACGCTCTAGCTGTGTGCTTGTCTGGTCGACATCCGACAAGAGGGTCAGCTCAATGTCATGTTACACGCTTGTAACAAAACCGGTCTCTTACAAGTGGTCTGATGAACAGATGACATTGACTCATCTCCTTCACAAAGAGTGGAATGTGCTGTCCTGACAGTCTGTCCTGACAAAAGGTCGTCCAAAAAGAGTACATAATGACATGGGGCCAAGTGTCAGAGGTCGTAGTTTGTACAGCATTCCAGTGCAGAATTCTCCTTGCCTCCATCTCATCCCCCACTTCAGCAGAATGAAGCCATTTATGCTGGACAAAATTCCAGTATGAAGGGCCAGAAATAACTGCTCCCTCACTCTCCTCTGCAGGAGAAGTCTGTTTGATGTCTTTTTTTTAAGTGAAGACAAGAAAGACTTAGTTGTCGTTAACATTGTGTGATAATCAGAGAGAGAGCCCAACTGCACCACATAGTGTAGCTGAACGGTCATAACAGCTGAATGGTCTGGAAATTAATAACTAAAATACTGTCCAGATGGGAACTCCAGAAATGCGTAGTCTGTTATGTAATGCTTTAGAAGACATTTGTAGTAATTATGACTGATTTGAGGGGCATAAAGAATTTCTGTGTAAATCACAGAGATGGGAGTTTCATGATCATCTGATCGCTTTTACCATTATTATACATAACATGTATGCAGGCAGAATCCCAGTAAATTACATTACCTCCGACAAATCTTTATAAATGTCATCTGTATTTTATTGTATTTTATTTTTATGCATTTTAAACTTGGTCAATTAAAAAGTTAATTCTTAATTTTATTTTGTACAGCTGAACAGATCACTGCGCTTCAGAATGGGGCAGTTCTCCAGAGCTCCTCTGCCCAGCTACAAAACCTCTCTCCTGAACATGGAAGTCAGATTACTGCCCTTTCACATGACCCCACCATCAAGAATGTTCTCCAACTAGGCATCATCTGTCTGCCAGGTGACCTGTTCTGAGTATTTATATTTATATTTAATTCAGATAAGTTAGTCATTTATTTTAAACATTTCTTTATTCACAGCTATGCAAATCAATGGCAAAATGTTGTGTTATTGATAATTGGCTGCTTTGCAAAGGCTAGTCACTGTATTTGAAACTTAAGTTAAATGAAGGAAAGGAAAGAAACCAAAGTTAAAGGAAAGGACAGCTGATATCCTCAAAAATTATTTATTTTATTTATTTTAAATAATTATAAGGTATTTAACTACAACTTATCCACCAACAAATAGGTTGTGGTGTGCTTTCATATGCTAATAAATGATGAGCTACCTTTCTATTTATATACAGAAATGGATTACACTAAAACAATCTGACAAATGTATATCATGTTTTTGAAGGCAAGTTATCATTTATAGATATTCCTTGCTAAAACAAACAATAGACTATCAGGTGGACCTAATCCTAACCCACAAATATGTTCTACAATCTACACCACACTAATTCAGTCTGAAACTCAACTCAGGCAAGAGGACCAGGATCTGGTCTGACTTAACCTCATGGACTTTTGGTTTTTGCACCAATGACTTTCTGAAACAAACACTGAAAGCTGGATATGCTTTTGTCTAATTATATCATTTTAATCTGTTTCCATACATAAAGATACCTCACTAGACACTAGCAATAAAAATATATGGACACATGATGCATTTTATTATTTTCTATAACACTTATTTTAATAAGACACTAATATTTAACACTAAGTTTAATATTATTATTATTATTATTTAAAAAAAAAAACAAAGTTTCCAAATTTGTTCCCAAAAATGCACACACAAATAATATTACTGTTAATCTGTGTAACATTGTCTATCCTATGCCTCCCATAGGCAGTCGTGATAGAGCTGGCAGAGCTGTACTTGAAGTTCATGGAGGAAAGAATGGCTGGACGTCCCCTCTGCTCTCTCCTCTTGTACTCTGCAAACTGGTCCTTTATCTTCACTCCATTCCAAGGTACCCCTTCTGTCCAAAGAGAAGTACACTGCCACAATATTAGGCATGTTAGGTTTTTAGAAGTAAATATGGATTTGTGTCTGTGTTTTATTTATTATTATTTTAAACACACAATCAAACAAAATCCAGCTGTTTTTTAAGGAGAATGGAAAATGCATGCAAATAATGAGTATAAGTTTTAGGGTGGATGATTGGTTTAGTTATTCTGACTTGTATGTCAATTGAATTGGTCTTGTAGTAAACCTGCGCTGTGTATATGCAGCTGTAACATCATGTCTTGACCACTAGATGGCAGAATGAGGCAACTCTAAAAAAATAGTCACTGCAACCTACACCATGAAGTTAGATCATGTGGATTTAACATGTCTAATCTCGTCTGAGTTGCAAACTAATGTTGTGACTTTCAGCTTTACCATCATGAAATATATAAATATATATAAATATATAAATAAATATATAAATATATATTGTGGGAAAAAAATTATATTTTTTTTCCACAATGTGTTCTGCATGTTTAGACAGAGTGTATAATATATGACTATAGGATATGTTGAACTCTGATCTTATCCAGTAACTGACCCCTCATGCATATCCAATATTAGATAGCTAGCATTGAGATTTTCTTTAACATTAGCTGGATTTTTTAGGGGTGGGGTTGGACTATGTTGGACTAGTCTAAATTAAATGTCCAGCTTAAATGCTGATTATAATTTATTTTTCTCCCTTTATTAAGAGGTCAAGAAGACTGTTATTGTAATTTCAACCATACGTAGCTGATGCAGTACATAGTGAAATGAAAGAACGTTCCTCCAGGACCATAGTGTTACACAGACTTAAGAACTAAGTACATTATCATAGTTCTACATAAAATGCATGTATGCAAATGACACTGTAAGAAGGAATACAGTGCAAGACAGACAGTACTGTGCACTACAATACAACAGAGCAGCACTGTATACAGTGCAGTATACTGTTCTGTACCTGAATAAAAACATACTTGATATCAACAGGTAACAGTTCTTCCCAGTTTAACATAGAACCTTTAAGGTTGCATTCAAAGGGACAGCTGAATACTCCTTAAGCTAGTGTGTACATAACCTTGCTAACTTAAAGCAGCAAAGTTTCGAATTTTCAGATTTTTGTTTGATTGCATTTTAAATTAATATTTGAAAAGAATTTAATTCCTATCAATAGGAGCTGATAGCAGTGCTTACCTCTCATAATCACCACTCGGGTTTAGTGTTTTCTTACACATTGAAGCATCATACACCGACCAGGCATAAGATTATGACCACCTGCCTAATACTGTGTTGGTCCCCCTTTTGCTGCCAAAACAGCAAACAGACCATGACAGACCCATTGTGCACTGTGTATTCTGACACCTTTCTATCAGAACCAGCATTAACTCCTTTAGCAATTTGAGCAACAGTAGCCTGTCTGTTGGATCGGATCACACGGGCCGGCCTTTGCTCCCCACATGCATCAATGAGTCTTGCCCGCCCATGACCCTGTCGCCGGTTCACCACAGTTCCTTCCTTGGACCACTTTTGATAAATACTGACCACTGCAGACTGGGAACACCCCACAAGAACTGCAGTTTTGGAGATGCTCTCATCCAGTCATCTAGTCATCACAATTTGTCCCTTGTCAAAATCGCTCAAATCCTTACGCTTGTCCATTTTTCCTGCTTCTAACACATCAACTCTGAGGACAAAATGTTCACTTGCTGCCTAATATATCCCACCCACTAACAGGTGCCATGATGAGGAGATAATCAGTGTTATTCACCTCTCAGTGCTCATAATGTTATGCATGATTGGGGTATATATCAGGGGTCATTCCTGCCTTTATTGACATCATCTAACAGCATGCTTGAAGTAATTATTGGGGTTTAATATGCTCATTTGGACTGAAAAATAGTTGCTGTCCATGCCTATGAAAACAAGAAGAATTGCTTATCCAGAATTAAAAAGTTATTATTAAAACACCTAGTAGCCTCAGTATCAGCTATAAAATAAATAACTGATTATCAAACTAAATGGTTTTATGTGTAATTGCATACAAAATAGAATAAAAAATTAATGTGAAATAAAGTAAAATGAGATGACAAATGTTTCATACAAAACAGTAAGGTCTCTGAATGCAGTACTGTCTTTCTGCTGGCTTCTCTTACTATTTCTGTAGAATTCATGAAAAGGACAATTGCATGAAAATGATTCAGTTTTGTACAGATTGTACAGGCAAACCATAGCAATACCTTAATACTATCCTGCACCCACCAGTTTATTCATTCATCTTTAGTAACTGCTTTTTCCTCCTTGGAGTTGAGGTGGATCTGCAGCCTGAACACAAAGTGTCAGAATTCACCATTTATTCACTTCATTCACACCTAGGAGCAATTTTAGTTTAGTAAATCCTACCTGCATATTTTGGAGAGTGGTGAGAACATGCACAGGATTTCTGCACAGACAGTAACCCATGCTCAGGATTAAACCAGAGACCATAGCATAGAGTTGCTCAGGTCTGTCTGTCTCACCACAACAGCTTTTTTCATTCTTTCTTTTGTTCATTTCTTCAGTGTGCTCAAACATGCACAAGCATTTCTTCAATCTGCATAAGTATTTGCATTCCTTCAGTGTGCATGAATATGAAGAAGAAAGCTTATTCTCCCAAATACATAAACAGAGCAGTGGACCATCTCTGCTTGTTAGAAAACTGGGGTCAGAAAAGGTTAAGTGCCTTGCTCAAAGGTAGCTTGGCTGTGCTATGATTTGAACCCATGACCTTCTAGTCAGTACCTCAGCTCGTTAATCACGGAGCCACCACTGCCGTAACATACCCCAAGCATGACTTTGTTTTGTATGTGCATATTGTCTTTCAGCAATTGCATATCATTATACCAGAGGAATAGAGAATGTAAATACAAGCAGAAATAGCCCCCTACATAAGTGAAGACTCCAGACTGAGAATTCTCTATTCTTCTCACATTGATTGCACTGATAACACCCTCCACTAACATACTAATAATAATCAGTTGTAATAATAGTATTCTATTGTCCTGTCTACTTAGTATGTACTGTAATGTTTTGTATTGCCAGTCTGGAACTTATATTGAAATAATGACATAAAAAATCATTTGACTTGGGTTGTATTTCTTCTATTCTATTTGTTAACTGTCTGACTGGAGGCCCAGATTCATAGCAAATGTTTACAGCCTAATGTGCTCTAAAAATCCTTTAATTAGGTCACATTGTACTGTTTTTGTACATTTTGTAAGACAAACAATATCTCAACACATGCTTTTCCATTAAGTGTCCTTGAAGTTGACACAGTTTTCATGAAATTTCAAGAACCTTTCAAATTCCCTTTATTCACAACTGCAGTTTCATGTAGTAGTAGGATCCTCAAGCACAGCTGTACCAGAACAAAAAAATTATTTATAATTATTTACAAAGTGACTCTTCTATGGTTTACTAAACTTCTGTGTACGTTATTGTAGGAGACAAGTGAGAGATCTGGGACTGACAGTCATAATTAACAGCCGGAATGCTCCGATCCCCTCGATGCTCTGTAAGGCTTTGCTTATGGTCCAGGTGAGTTCAGTATCTTTATTTTTTATTATTTTATTATTTATATTCCTGTTGGATATTCCTGTTGGATAAAAAAAAATCATCTTCAAAATCACATTTGATGATAGGCTCAGTTATGACAGTGGTTCCTTTCCTGATTTCTTGTGACTTGTGACATCTTATATCGTTTTCCCTTCTTCTTTTTCCGTCTTTTCTGGCTTAGTAATTGCAGAATTGAATCAAATTTTTTGTGAAGCTCCTTTGTAATAACGTCTTGTGTTACATATGCTATACAAATTAAATGGAATTGAACTGAAATGTGCAAACACATGCATACTTATGCATTACCTGCTGACATTTAGGATAAGGTCCCTCGTGCTGTGCATAGTATCTTGCTGTTGGTGGAAAAAGACCAAAGTCCTCGAGCAGACAGACCACCAGGATTACAGGTAACAATAGTTTGAATGGTACAGTAAACTTCTTAAATATAATTTTTTATAATGGACATTTGGAAAAATATCTTCGGGAAGGGAATATCTTTGCTAAATCAAAATCTTCTGTAAAGGCAAAAACAGTCTTGTTGAATTAGTTTTGCACTGCAGCCACTAGGCCAATGTAGATAATGAGTAATAGAAGTTAAATCCAAAATCATTTACCTACTTCTTTTCATGTATTTTTCTAAAATATTTTTTGCTGAACTACTCTTTTAACACACTGGTAAATATGATTATCTAATGGACACACAACAAACAGATGCACACACTCTACTCTGTGTCACATCTTGTACTTTGTAACTGATGGTTTATTTTAAACAAACATTCTTTCTCTTTCTGTGCTGGCAAAATTCAGATGGATATTATTACTTCAGTAAAAGCTCTTCAGAAGAGTGTTGATGGACAACAACTGACCAGTGAACTTGGAGGATCTTTCCCTTATAATCACACTGACTGGCTACAATTTTACCAAGTAAGAAAGTCCACAGCTTGTACAACTGACTGTTATCAACTTGTTTCATGACATTCTGATGTCTTTCTTTCCAGGGAAAACAACTGGATCATTTTAGGCTTCTGTGTCAGCTGATTCATCAAATTGTTTCCCATTGTTTTTTCCCAAGGGTTAAGGCATATCACTGAAATATGAACAAATGTATCATCTTTCCTGTAATAGTGAGTGTTCTCATTCACTCTAGCTGTTCCACAGATGCAATGTTGTAAATGTACACTAAACTGTCTGGTAGTTCTTAGACCTTTTGACCTTTAATTATTAAGAATTAAGGATTCAGGCAAAGAAGTGTAAGGCACAGTTCAAATCAGTTTCACAACTTTTTATTATGGACCATATGCAGTCCCCACCACAAGTATTGAAACAGCAAACCTATTGAAGGCAATTGTTTGAAATGATAGATCAGTATTTCAGCTTTCAGTTCTTGACATTTACCTCTATATATGTTAATTAATTTGCATTTACATTTAAATTTATGGCATTTGGCAGACCGTTATCCAGAGAGACATACAAGTCTCTATCAACGAATACAGCACTGGTTCACTTGGATCCAGATTTAAGATACCATCAGCCTAAAAAGTCTGTTGGGAGGAATTATAGTTGAATTGTTTCAGAGGGAGGTCAGTCTTTGCCCGTCGTTTGAAGACAGCCAGTGGCTCAGCTGTTTGGACATCTCGGGGAAGTTCATTCCACCACCTTGTTGCCAGAACAGAAGAGTCTTGATGTAAACCTACCTCTTACCCTGAAAGCTGGTGGGAGCAGTTGAGCAGTGCTAGTAGATAGAGAGCATGGTGCAGTGTGAAGTGTAATAAGAGCTTTGAGGTAAGAGGGTGCTGGTCCATTCTTGGCTTCGTAGGCAAGCATCAGTGTTTTGAATCAGTGAAGATATCGCACCAGTGGGGTGGTTTGTGAAAACTTAGGCAGGTTGAAAACAAGTCACCCAGCTGCATTTTGGATTAATTTATTAATTTAGAACATGCTACCTTTGGTGGCAGACCGCCCACTTTTTTAGTAAACAAAACTACTGGAGCAGATAGTCTTCAAGTAAATGAAAGTAAATAACTCTTAATATTTGGTTATATTTAGTCTTTTGCATGCAAAAACTGCATCAAGCTGGCAACCCGCTGCAATCATGCTTGGACATGACACTTTCTCCACCATGCTTGACTGATGCACTTGTAGGTTAAAAATCACAAGCAGATCCCTTTCCATCACTTTTGTAAAGGTTAAATGTGATTCCTGAACATCTGTATTTCTTTGCAGATTCCAATCTAGTAGACATACAGAACTGTTAACTGTATTGTAAGTAGATGAGTGGAGGCTCCTTAAACAGCGAAGCAACATTTTTAAATATAACATCCATCACTGTTTTATTAGTGGTATGATAAGCAAGCTCCAAAAGGAATTCTCTATGTCCTAGCAGTGGTATGTGTAAAGATCAGTTCATCCATTCTCTCCCATCCAGTAGTGCTAACATGGACTTGGCAATTTCTATTACGTTTTCAGGGAATCCACAGTTCCTGACTTTTCAGGAGAAAGTCTTCATTCTCACTTTAGGTGTACAAAAAAAGGGATGGAATTTTTGTAGTGCTTTGCATGTAAGCAGTTGTATTCCAAGTATGCCTAAGTTAGTTAGTGACTGATGTTTATAAGTGGTATGAGCAAGCCAAGTATTGCTCAATGTATGTCCAGTAAAATGGAGAGAGGTCATCAGAGAATAGCCAGACTGGTTTCAGCTGTCAATAACGCTACAATAATCACTCTGTACAATTGTGGTCAGACGAAAAACTTCATCCCTTGAGGTGAATGGGCAACAACAGCAGAAGACCATACCAGGTTTTACTGTCAGCCAAGAACAGGAGTCACAAGCTGCCAAAACTTCACAGTTTCCATACAAGAGGCATACAGATTGTATAGGTTCAGAATTTGGTGCCAGTAGCATGAATCTATGGACCCAATCCTTCTGTCTATAGTCCAGGCTGGTAGAAGTGGTGTAATGGTGTGAGAAAGGTTTTTAGCACATTATGGGCCCATTTATACCAATCATCACTTGAATGCCACAGGCTATTTGAGTATTGTTGCTGTCCATGTGCATTCCTTCATGGCTGCAATTTTCCTGTCTTCTAATGCTTACTTCCAACATGATAATACACCATGTCACAAAGTAAAAGTGTCTGGAACTGATTTCATGAACATGACAATGATTTCAGTCTTATTCAGTGGTCTTCCTGGTCAACGGATCTGAATCCAGATTCACAGTGTACTTTACAAGTCTGCAGGAGGTGCATGATCATGAAAGGAATGTTTCCAACATCTTGTAGAATATATATGCCATGAAAAATTGAGGCTGTTTTAAAGAAAGAGGGGTCCTACCCAATGTATTAAAGGCCCTACTTAAGGGCCTACTTAACTTAAGGCCCTACCACATCTGAATATGGCTCTGAAGTTCATATCCAGGACTTTAGTGCAGCTGTGCAACATGTGTGAGTATGCATGATAGGCACGAGTTTAATAAACGAGCACGTTAACTCACTGTTTGACACTACTGTTTTTACCAGTGCTGTTGCTTTTGTTTAGCTGTTCTTATTCTTATCATTGAAGCCACCAATATCAGTTCAGGAGTCACTGTGTGTGTGTGTGTGTGTGTGTATGTGTGTGTGTCTGTTTACCACAGAAACTGTTCCTCTTTGAGATGGACCTTCAGGGAGCAGCCTTGTTATTACAGAGTGCTATAAGAAAATTGGACAGTAACAAGAAAACTGACACAGCAGAGGTACTGATACTAGATTCGGTTCCTAGGATAAATCTATAACATGTATCCTAAGCTAAAAGTAGTTTGCAATAATATATATCTATCCACCCCAATACAACAGGATGTAAGGAGGTGTAGCGAAGAACAGAAGGGCTCCATGAAGCAGGTACTTGAAGATACACATATGGTCAAGCTTCAGAGGGATGGCGGTGCTATACTAGCCAGAATGCGGAAGGAAGAATGTAGATTTGCTCAGTCTGAAGACTACAGGTATGCATTTGTCTAGCATGCTGCATACCATCTGTCAAACGATGGTATGCAGCATGCTAGTGTGACAAATTAATACATATTTAGATTACACATCATTGTTTTCTCTATAATAAATGAGATTCAAGAGATTCAAAGCGTTTATTGTCATGTGCACAGTGAGGAAAATGTGCTCTCTCTCTCTTTTTTTAGGGATTCAATGGATGCTGTGATGTGTCTGTATAACCAGGTAGAAGAAGGAGTCCACACTCTGGTCATGAGGTCCAACCAATCACTGCAGCATCTAGATCATGTGCTCCTACTGAGGGAAACAGAGGAGCAACTTAACAAAGTGAGACAACAACACTGTAGAGCTCAATTCTCTTTTGTTACATATGATGTAGGCTGTGTGATTTTCTAGGTTGACCTTGAGTATGATTATTAATATTGAATAACCCCTAAATAATGTGGCCAAATGGATAATAAGTTTTCTCAAATAGAATTAATATAATTCACAGATTAGAGAGTGGTGTGAAGAGGAGGCTAGGAGATGGCAGAAGGACCTCGAACCAGCAGAAGATTCCAGGGAGATACTTGAGCAAAGACTTACAGACATTCATGCTGTCCTCACCCAGGCAGAGGTAGACTAAATGGATTTAAGTATTCCTTTAAACACAAATGCAAATACACTGACGGTAACGTAAACTATGTAACAGCATACACAGGATTGCTAGCTGTTAATTAAATATGTTACATAACATGAATCACGGCTCTGAATGAATTTACTGCAAGATGAAATACCTGTCTGTTCAATTTATGAAAAATCACTTATGGTATTAGATTAGATTTATTGGAAACGTATATGTTTTGACATTTTTCCTATATTTAAGAAACTGAAGAACATTCACGTCTAAGGGACACTATAACTTTCTTTTTTTTTCAAAGGAGAGAAAAGAGAAAGCAAAGTCACTGATGAAAGGGGTAGAGAGAAAGATCCAGGGAACATGTTATCCTGAGACTGACATTTTCCATATTCACTTGACAAAGTTTAAAACCAACTTGGCAGCTTTCATGTTGCAAGCTGAGCAGCGTAAATCTGACCTGGAGGCATTCATCCGTCTGTTTCATTTCTGTGAGCAGGTTAGCAAAAACCTATTATACTATGATCATTTAATACTTTTGATGTACTCATTTGTTCTATGTTGAATGAAATGCCAAGTAGAAACCAAAGTTTGTAAAATAAATCCAATTCATTTTTACTTGTCAGGCTTTTACTCTTACCAAAGAATGCAGTCATTATCTGGAACACATGGAGATGGGCGGGCATACAGAGATGGCCAACATAGGCAAACTGAAATCTTTTCAGGAGAGATTTAAAGCCTTTTCACATGAGCGTTTTGAGGAGGAGAAGAGTAACGCTATGACTAAGAAACATCAGAGAGTGGTCTGTGTGTGGAGTGAGGCTTGTTCGTTGTCCCAGGAGGTAAAGCAGAGACTGGAGGAGAAGCTCCTAGAGTTTGATAAAAAGCAAAAGCTTCAAAGATTTCCACAGAGAGATGAAATGATTCTGAAGAATGATGAAGTGTCCTGCCAAAATTCCTCCATATCCATCTCCTCCCTGGATAATGTTAAAGTACAGTCAAAACATTGTGAAGCTCCTAGACAGACACAGGGTCAGAATAAGCAAGCTAGGGATGAATCTGTAAAGAAACACAAAGAATCAACATTGGTAAACATCTTAACAGATAAATTAATAAAGTTTCCCCGTGAGCATCATAGTGAGGCTGATCTCAGGAATATTGACCTTTTTGGTGGGAGTGAGAGTAATCGAGCACTAGGCCGATCCCACAGTGAGGGATCCTGCATAAGAAATTTTAGTCCTATGTTAACTGGGCCTCCATTATCTTCATGCCAAAAAATATATCCCAGCAAACCAAATGTGTTGCTAGCTGACAGAGAATGTGTTGCATGCCGTCAAGACAGCTTCTGTTCAGACTTTTCCAATATGAAACTAGAATGGATCCAAATGGATATTAGAGATAAGCCAAGAGTCACTCTGGATGACCATGATTCTCAAATATCTCGGCAAGAGAGCTTCTGTTCTAGTGTGTCCAGCCCGAGACAGGGCTGGATGAAGGAGGAGAAAAGCAGCAAGATCTACATGGATGATAGAAATTCAGGCTACCCCACTAGAGACCTTATAACTCCAGACAGGCTAATGGATACATCAGACTGCAACTCTGCCTCAGAACTGGAGAACAGCAGTAATTTACTGTGAGTAATCAAGAGAAGAAATCCTTCCCAACTTACAAAAGCAACATCTGCATACACTTGAAGCAGCCAGCCATTTGTTTTCAATATACGATCAGTGACTGTGCTCTGTTCTCATTTATTATAAGTGATTACATCAGGTACTGGTATGCATCTTTATATTGTTTATTAAGAAACACATGCCAATGATTACATGTGGAGTTTTTTTTAAATGCCTGGACATTATGGGAATCAGGGTATGGATTTTCAAGTTTGGGTATTTGAGGCATCATAACATCACCACATGGCAAATACTTCATGACTTCATGAGTTACACTACTACAGAGTACCAGTCAGTTTTATTTACTATTATTTTTAACATAACTCTGGACTCCCAGAAACAAATATATGGGGGTATGATAAATTTACATTTCTGATACATTTAAGGGGGAATGATATATAAAGTACGAAAGTGTATGTATTTAAAGTATGACAATGTTTGACCCTTCATATTGCTATGTTGGCTGGACAGTAAATTGCAGCACATCATGGAAGAGTTACTGCAGACAGAAAGAGAATATGTGAGAGCACTGGGCTATGTTATGGAGCACTACTTCCCAGAACTTGAGCGCCAAGATGTGCCACAAGATCTGAGAGGACAAAGGGGAAGCATCTTTGGAAACCTGGAAAAACTCAGAGAGTTCCATCAACACCACTTTCTCAAAGAGCTAGAACTTTGTCTAAGACACCCTTTCCGTGTAGGACGATGTTTTCTGCGACATGTAAGTAAGTTCTTTGCATGTTATCCAATTAAAACACAAAGCCCTATCTATATATTACCTTTAACAGTGACAGTGTTGCCCTCTCAAGCCACCATTATGTCATTTATGTCTGTCTCTCTGCACTGTGAGACTTACCCACATTTTTCCCAATTCCAGAAAGAGAGTTTTGGTCTCTATGCTCTCTACAGCAAAAATAAACCTCGCTCAGACAGCCTGCTGATCAATCATGGCAAAGAG
The DNA here is from genome assembly GCF_019097595.1 of Hemibagrus wyckioides. Classification (NCBI taxonomy): domain Eukaryota; kingdom Metazoa; phylum Chordata; class Actinopteri; order Siluriformes; family Bagridae; genus Hemibagrus; species Hemibagrus wyckioides. The sequence continues at coordinate 15,564,018 of NC_080720.1, read as the reverse complement.
TTCTTTAAGGTAAGACATACACATCAAGACAATATCATACACATACAGATCAGTGACATATTAATCATATACTGTAGTAAAATTCTGCTGATCTAGTTTGGATCCTCTTCTGCCAACTTTCTATAGCCTAACATGTTATCTTGTTTTTCCCTGTTACTTCACCATTAGTATTTGGTTTTGGATCAAGCAATTTTCTGTGCTTGATAAGTTATATCTGAAAAAGAACAATCAAAATAATGTGAGAAGAAAGTCTTTTTTTATTCCTGCAAGTTCCTTGTACATCCACTTCCACTGTGCTACACCCAACTTTTACTTCTGCAGCAGAAACAGCAGCTGCTGGGAGACAAAATGGACCTGTCATCATACCTGCTGAAGCCAGTGCAGCGCATCAGTAAATACAGTCTGCTTCTGCAGGACATGCTACAGGAGTGCGACGCAACATCACACAAAGCTCCTGAGCGAGCTGAGCTGCAGGCTGCATTAGAGGTCATCCAGTTCCAACTTCGTCATGGCAACAACCTCCTTGCTATGGATGACATCCAGGAATGCGATGTGAGTATGGTGGAGCTGAAAGTATAGTACTTTCAGTTTAATCTTAAGGGGATCAAATGGATTAAAAGTTTGCATTGCATTACAAATAAATTTGTGCTGCTTTCTACTTTTTAAAGAATATTAAAAAGTACCTGGTACCTGGTTGATCAATTTCTAAAGTATTAGAATTAGAATAGATTAGTAATTAGAATAGATTTTTTTCATGCTATAATGTTGTAGTACAGCATGTCATTTCTGATTATTGTGGTCTGAATAAATAAGTCTTCTGAAAGTACACCCTCTCTCACCCACTTTATTTTTAGACTGTTAAGTCAACACAAGACAACACAAGACATATTAATAATACATCTGGTTTGTGCATGGTCTTGTGTTTGCTGTACTCATATATTATACTGACTACACTGACTTTTTGCTACTTGGACTTTATCACTACAAAAAAAGAATTGATTGAGTTCTGTGCTACTGTGCAGGTGAATTTGAAGGAACAAGGGCAGCTGATTCGCCAAGATGAGTTCTTGGTGTTCTTTAGGAAGAAGAAATATCATAGACATATTTTCCTTTTCCAAGATCTCATCCTTTTTAGCAAGACCAAGAAGACAGAGGTTGGGAATGACATATATATTTACAAACAGTCATTCAAGGTAATCACCCCATATACTGTACTCCCATTTGGGTTTTATCACTCAACTCTTGTCACACCCTGAAGTCAAATACAAAAATCTGTCCAATAGAAACAAATTTTCTTTATTTATCTTCTTTTTTTCTGTTTTCACTCCCTGTACAGACCTCTGACATTGGGATGACAGTTAACTGTGGTGATAGTGGGCTGTGCTTTGAAATTTGGTTTCGGAGGAGGAAGTCACAGGACACATACACACTACAGGCTAGAAGTTATGAAGTGAAGGAAGACTGGACCAAAGACCTGGAGAAGATTTTGTGGGATCAGGCTATATACAACAGGGGTCAGTGGACAGGTGGCTTTGACTAATAATTTATAATTTGACTTTGTGTTTCATTAATTAGTAGCATTTTGTTTGCATTAAGATATAATCAGTTGACCACTTAACTATTAATAAATATATACAGCTGTGAAAAAAAGAGACCACTGCAAAATAATCAGTTTCTTATGTTTTTTTCTTACAGGTGCATGTATTGGTGAGATGAACAGTTTTGTTTCATTTTTTGTGAACTGCTGACAATTTCTCCTAAATTCAAAATATAACTATTGTTATTTAGAGTGTATATTTAAAGGAAATGACAACACATCAAAATAACCCAAGATCATGCAGTATCTGCAGAGCTTTAATAAGTAAACCAATTGTGTTAATGCTTTGGCTAAATTACATTAAGAAATCAGTATTTGGTGGAATAACCCTGATTTGCATGAGTTTTGGTTCCATGCTCTCCACCAGTTTTTCACATTGCTGTTGGGGAACTTTATACCACTCTTTTTGCAAAAAAGCAAACAGCTCAACTTTGCTTGATGGTTTGTGACCATCCATCTTCCTCTTGATGACATTCCAGAGGTTTTGAATAGGGTTCAAATCTGGAAATTGGGCAGTGGTCTCTTATTTTTTTCCAGAGCTGTATATATATATATATATATATATATATATATATATATATATATATATGACAAAATGTACTGTTTAGTTACCTAGTGGCTTTTTCATTGGATACTTCACACAGAGATTCGTATGCAAGAGAGGGTCTTCATGGGAATTGGATGCAAGCCTTTTATGGACATTAAGCCCAGTGAAGCAGCCATCTGCGACCGTGCCATTAAATGTGCTCTTACAGGACGAGGTGAAGAGAAGCATGTCACTTATTTATTTACTATGTTATTAACATAATGGATGATACATTAAAAGATTACTTACAGTACACACTATGCTAACACACCCAAACAAAAAATTGATATAATAATAATAGAAATATTTAAGTAAGTTAAGTAATATAATATAGTGTAATTAATATATTTCATTTTTCTGGATTCAATTTAATATTTTTAGACTGTAAGGCACCTGTTTTCTCTGGGATGTCCAACACTGAACGAGGATTTCCTGTCCAGAGACCGAATTCTACTGGTTCAGCCAGCTATGTATCATCTTGCAGTCACTCGTCTTCTTCCTCTTCGTCTGGAAGAGGATCGGTCTCACCTGTTGGTTACCACATTGGCCGTAGTGCAAGAGTTGTTTCTGTGTCTGACCCTGGAAGATTCTCTAATCCAGGAGAGCATGACTTAGACCAAGAAAATGTCAGGCAAAATCAGCTGGGTAAGGCATTAATAAACCAATATGTGCTTGCTTGCCACCTTCGATTATGACTTATCCTAAAATACATAAAAGCATTCTAACTTGTGTCAGAACGCCTGTATACTTGACAAATTATGGTTTTTAGTCCAATGCTATTTTTATGCCTCTTGTTCCAGTTGACAGTTCAGAATCTTCAGTGGAAAGTATAAGTTGCTTCAGCAGTTCTGGCTACAGTTTCCAGTCAGTGATTGGAGGAGAACATGAAGTACACTCCCTAGAGTTATCTGACACTGGTCTGGGGAAACCATGTCCCCACAAAATGGAGGGCCACCAGCAACACAAAGACAATTTTTCTAAACCACAAAACCAAAAAAGGGACCAACCACTTAAGGTGAAAAAGAATTGAAAAAAATTATAGACAGTTTATTTATTATACATAAACAGAGTTTATTTATTATACATGGATTTTATTTATTTATTGAACATAGAAAATTATTCCGTTTATTTCTTCACATTGCAGGTTCAAGGGAATAATCACATGGGAAAATCAACTGAAGTGTGAATATAATATTATTTCAACCATGGAGCATTATAGGACCTTGTGGAACTACCAAATCACCTTGTAAACTTTGTATAAGTACATATTGGTGCTTGTTCTCTCAATATTACAGAGGGATGCTCTCAGTTACTACAGATAGCCTTCTACTGGAGAGTGGGATTGCAAAAAAAATTACGTAATATTTATTATTGTTATAAATCTTTTTTTTTTTATAAACTACCATTTTCTGCTTGCTTGTTAGCAATACAACAGTTTGTATTCTATTTGTTATCCAAATTGTTAGCTTACCCAATGTTACAGTTGTATTGTGTTTCCTGTATGTACTGTATGTACTTTTCAGTATAAGCTGACAGATGATTTCATTTTCCTGTTAAATATGAATATGCAGTATTGCAAAATGGAGCCAGAAGTACTGATAATTTTCCAGTAGATGTAACTGGTACAGGTACTGTATATGTCTGAATGCAAACCAAAATTAAAAGTTATCAAAATTAAAAGTTATTATGCTACCTGCATAAAAATGTGTGACTGCAATAGGCAAAGGAACACACTTTACTGAAACTGTAAGAAAGACTACATATTGTTTTCATTATTTACATCATTCCAACAGAAAAAGGTGTACACACACACACACATACGTTAGTGAAAATATCAAGAACATGCAAACAAACCCAAACTGACTTCCTGTTGGATTGTAACATGTTCACCAAGCCAAACAATTACATTCTAATATGTTCAGAGAGAAACAGTGAAAAGCAAAAGTTCTGCTATAGCAAGGACCTCATGTGTTAAATCACGCATTTATATATAGGTGAATTTTTTTGGCAGATATGATGCCTGTCATGCCTGTCCAACAAATTTAGAATATGTAATTACCAGAGTGGGTTTACATATTAACATTTTGTGTCAGAAACAAAAAAATACTTTTTGTACTTTTGCACCTTCCAGTATGGACTGTTTTAATAATTAACACAAGACATTGGTAAATGCTGGCTTCATAGTATTTTGCCCAATTTGATTCAAATCAAAGGGGTTGTATATAAAAGTTTAAAATACAAATGCCAAAGCATTAAAAAATTTGTCCTAATTTTTGGGCAGTACACCATAACAGCAGCATTAGCATTATACTATATCATGCAGCCATACAACGCAACTGACACTGACAACTTTTGAACTGAATTTATATTTGAACTTAGTTTATATGTCTGTTTCCTGCATCTGTCATGCACGCCCACAAATGTCCAAAAAACTACTAGTCAAAATTTCAGATATTGAACTGTATAGCCACATCCAAGAAGGATCGTAGTCAAATGTCCAAATACGGAACATGCAGACGTCCTGGACAATATAGTTATATTCTACACATCTGGCAGACGTCACACATTTGCTGAGTAGAAATGCATGTTTGGTGGGAAAGACAGGTTTCTATTTTTCATTCTTAAGCAATCAGCTAAAATAGGACAAATAGCAAATTTATAGTCTTGTCAATTTAGTAGCTAGAGCAGGGGTGTCAAAAGGGCCACAAAGGGCCGGTGTGGCTTCGGCTCGGTTGGAATGAAAACCTGCACCCACACCGGCCCTTTGTGGATACGGTTTGAGACCTATGAGCTAGAGCATTTTAGTAATATACAATATAATAGACAATATGAAGTACAGTCCTGCCATAGGACCATACCAATCAATCTTAACAAAGTATCTACAGTACCTCACTCAATACCCCATGGAAGTAAAGACGCATATAGAAATGATCTACGTTAACAATTCTGCACACTGAGTCGAAGGCATTGCCATCCTTCATAATGCAATTCCTCACACTGAGCCAATCATTTTGATGTATGACATGGCTGCAGTAGAGTGGTGATTACACTCAGCTTATGGCTTGTTGGGTCCTGTTACTGATTACTCAATGAGTGCGTATGGGAGGAATTTGATCTAGAATTTCATATGACAGGAATGACACAACTCCTCTGAGTGATTTCAGGTATGATCTATGCCTTTGAGTCAAACAATGTCAAGCTTAATAGTTGCCAAAGTTGCCATAAGTCTAAACAGTGTCTCTCTATTGAAAAAATGCATGTTTAATTATCTATTCCCTCAGTCATTTTTTCTTCTAAAGGAATAAAAATAAATAGGGCTAAAATAGGATAAAATGCAACTTCATAGTGTTGTCAATCTTGTATCTAGGGCATTTTAGTAATAGACAATATAATAGACAATATAAAGTACCAGTTCTGCCATACCTTATATCTTTAAACACTCCTAAAATTCTATAAATGTTATTATATCAATATAATACTATATTCTTGTTGATCCAGATTTGAACTGTTCAAACTGTCATGGCTATTATTTATTTAAACCCAATGCACATTTCATTCATTTTTATATCTATATTTATTTCTTTATCAATTCATTTTTTTACCTACATGTGCAGTGACAATAAAGTTGAATCTAATCTAATCTAATCTAATCTAATCTAATCTAATCTAATCTAATCTAATCTAATCTAATCTAATCTAATAAGACCATATCAATCAATCCTAATGAAGTATCTACAGTACTCTGTAAGTGTGTATAGGAGGAATTTGATCTAAAATTTCTTATAATGGGAATGGCACCCTTTGAGTGATTTCAGCTATGATCTGTGTATTTGAGTCAAGCAGTGCAAAACTAATTAGTTGCTAGACATGATGTTCCCCATGGAATAAAGGAAGCACAATAAATATCTTGAAACCAAAATATTTCAAAGAACCATCAAGTTGTTGTCTCACACCATGAAAACATTTGTTAACCACAAAAGAGGAGATATGAAATGTCAATGAGCTAGAAAAGCAAACCAGAACCTACAAGCCTGACTTGATAATTGTTGAGCATTACTAGAGAGGGTGGGGCAGATGAATGGGTCAGGGCTTGTGGGGTGGGGTGTGGGGGTAATGGGTAACTTATGGATCTGTCACATATCCTGCAAAATGCATGAGTTCCACACATAAATATATTATTATACTATCAGTAATAAGGAACTACAGTAGCAAGTCAAAGCACACTTACATCTACAAGTTGTCTTTTAACCTTATATCTTTAAACTCTCCTAAAATTCTATAAATGTTATTATATCAGTATAATACTATATTCTTGTTGATCCAGATTTGAACTGTTTGTCATGGCTATTATTTATTTAAACCCAATGCACTATATTTGTTTCTTTATCAAACCATTTTTAACACCACAGGGTCACAGGAAGCCTGGAACCCATCCAAGGGGACTTTGGATGAAACATACAAACCCAGGAAAACATACAAACTACATACACACAAGGCAGAGGAAGGAACATATTAAATGCTAATCCACTGTGCCCCACTTTTTGCAGTTTCAGTTGTAGAAAGGCAAAGTGTGCCAGCAGAGCACAAAGTTTTATGTACTTATGATAATACAAACACAGTTCTATCAGGATGGTCCTTGTTAAACACTGCACAAACTTTGCTAAACAAATCCATGAGTGGTTTCATAAACACCGTGGTGCAATTTATTTGATTGCTGCAATTTATTCTGATGCAGCATTCAGGAGTTCTGAGGAACACAGTTATTTATCTGTACTAACTAGACCAAATAACACAAACACCTATCTACTAATCTTCAATTTCCTGGAAGGATTTTCATGAGACAAATGCCCCAGTATTACGTTACACACAGGTTATGGCTTGTATGACAGGATCATGAGGATTGGAACTGTTCTGAAGGTAAGGATGGTCCTACTCGTATTATTTATGTAGCAAATATATTACAAAATAACATTAGTATTATGAGGTTCTAACCAATGGCATGGCTATTTCTTAAGTATTTTCATGACTTATTCTACGTTCTATGTATGTGGTTTAGAAAAATGTTTCATTATAAAACACTTAAGGGTTCCTTGTCTATTCAACTCTATGCTATTCTATTCTACTCTATTTTCAGAACAAAAATGTAATTAGAAAAAAAGTGTTCTCTTGATAGTTAAGGGTTCTAATGGGTTCTGTTGTCAAACTCGAGGGGGGCTCTGAGTGTTCCCAATCTTTTGAGACATAGTTCTCCTCTGAAAATTGCGAACCCCAACTACTGTTTCAGGAAAAGGTTCCCAAAGAGAACCCTGTTAGTTAGCAAAGAACCCTTAACTATACAAAGAGCACTTTTGCTTTTCTCACCACCTTGTTTTGTTAATGGAAAAGAAAGTAATAGAATTTATTTGGAATGAATTGTCCTATGAAGTATATGGCCTGCAGCTAAGAATGTCTCTAAGCTCTTTCATCACCTCTCCAACAGGCGCGCGCACACACACACACACACACACACACACACACAGTCACTAAATTTAGTGTGTGTGTGTGTGTGTGTGTGTGTGTTAGGGGGGCAGACTGTTTAAAGGTGCCGCCCAGCATATCGCGCATAAAACAGCGCACAATGTAGCTCTAGGAGACATGCGCAGCTTCCAGCCGCACATTTACACCGCAGACACGCAAACATGGGTGAGTTTCCAAACTTTTGCAAAGATTTCTAAGAATTTTTACAGACTATGCCACAATATGCAACTAATTAGACTCTGCTCGTTTGCAATTAGTTTACATTAGTGTTACGCTTCAATCAATTTTCATTCGTGATTTCTCAAAATAAACAAAGTTTTATGAACTGTATTTTAAACATACTTCAAGTCGCCGGAGTGCCGGAGTCCAGCACAGTTTAATAACTGTCCTTCTTTAAGACACACCAATTAATCTGGTAATTATCTTTGGCAAATTCGCGTTCAGGTCCTGCACAACTAAATCAGGACTCTCATGTCTTGGTCTCTGCTACAAAGGAATTTCATGCACTGATTGTTCCCATGAGAACATGGTGCTTTTAATAGGAACATCTAAATAATGCTTTGAGCAGAGAGCACCATGCCTTATTCGAATAGTTGGATGTAATAAGGTGTCTGCCAATATATATATATATATATATATATATATATATATATATATATATATATATATATATATATATATATATATATACATATAAAGCTGACCTGTCTGTGACTTGGGTTTCTGTTGACTTTAGTAATAAACAAATAATACTATATGAACATATAATATAAAAACATTGTCTTCTATTTAGATTCGTGCAACATTGGTAGCAAGTGATTTCAAGCCATGTTAAAGTCAGAGAGAGTTTGCACAGTATTGTTAATGGGGTGAGCATTAATAGTAATCTAATGAAAGCACCAATGCTGGATATTATGGACATTATGGTTTAAATATAAAATATGTACCACTATTAAACATAGCTGGCTTCGTGTGTTTTTTAATACAAGTAAGTTGTCAGTGAAAAAATGATTGCTGCAGAAAACCAGATGAAGACCATAAAAAGCAATTTGGGAAGGTTGACCAGTAACCTTTCACCTTAAGTAAGACTTGGTATGTCACACAGCACACAATAAAAGTCAAGAGGATTTTTGTCAGTTAGCAGTGGGAGTAAAGTGTATGACCACACAGAGATCCATTCTGTATTGATACTCAGCAAACAGCAAAACCCAGTTAAACCCAAATGGAAAACTACAGCAATGCTGTTCTTAAAAGTGTTTCCAAAAAGAAAATCAAGGTTCTTAAAGATGATTCTGTTCTTTTTCTAGAGCTCTCTTGTTTATTTCTCTAGGAGTTAAACAAATCATTATCCCAATATTCCAATGAGTATCACAATCAACACTGAATTGCTTGACATCTGAGTGTGTGTATGTGTGTGTGTGTGTGTTTGTATGCGCGCCTGTAGGAAAGTGTTGCTTTTGGCTAGATGACACAATAATATACCTGTTTTACTTCTCATTTGCTCACATTGACACATACTGTTTTGCAGGATAGCATTTCTGTGTCTGCCTATTCCTCTAAACTAGGATTATGAGCAACAACTGATACACACACACACCCCACACACACACCTAGATCACACACCTGTTTCCAAAAACACAAACAAATTTCTATAAGAACCAATTTCTATATGGATCATTTAACAATATAACAGACAGCATCAAACAACACCATGTTTTTCTACTTTCATCCAGGCCTGATTGGTTTAAAGACATCCAGATGTGAATCCTAATAAGGCAATTTTGTTACTTTATAGCCTAAAGGTGGAAGACAATGTGTACACAAGATATTTAATGGGCTTAACTATCCTTGGAATGTCTGTGTTTGTACTACTTCCTTAAGAACACACATAATGAGCTTGATTGATAGGCTGCTGCAGATGCTTTCTAAATTTCGATTATACTTCAGATAAATATTATAAATTCATTTTCAATTAAAGAGCAAATATATTTAATTAAAGGACAAATTAAGACATTCATCCCATTTTGCCTGAATTTATGTGAACATATTTTCCCCTCTAGAGTCATTGGAACAACATACTGGGAATCAGGAAACAGGAAAGGGAAAGTCTTCTGTGACTCAATTGTCTTTTCACTCCTCTATTCTCTCAAGAGAAGGAAAGGCACTGTACAATACAGTACACCACCCAGTACTCCCTCTATCATTTCTTTCTGCACTAAAACGCTATTGTCATTCCACATGCTGTTAACCCATGTGAGATGGGACAATACCACGGGTCAAGAAACTGAAGTGTTACAAATGAACTGCACACTATCAGAACAACAATATGACAACCTGCTGTTTATATATGTCGAGTATAATGTGTGTTCTGCATATACTGTGGCTTAAGTGCACATTCTCAAGGGTTTTAGTAAGTGGTTTAGTAAGTTCACATTTCTGGCCCCCAGACTTGTTTTTTCACCTCACTTGTCATAAATTTTTCCTTGTTCATCTCCAACTCCTCAGCTCTTGACATCGGCACTTGGGACCTTGCATGTGAGTTCAATAACACAAGCCATCGCACAGAACTGAATGGTACTGATCAACTGATAGTGAGGAGAGGACAGCCATTCAGCATCAACCTCAACCTTCGTTCCGGCTCTTACGAGCCTGGAGTCCATCAGCTCCACATCGTAGCAGAGACAGGTAATATTTCCTAAATGCTGCTAGACCAGTGAGTGGGACTTTGTCATGTGGGTGGTTTGTTAACTTATCACTACTGCAGGGAGATGTAATGTTTGCTTCAAGCATAGTTATGACAGGTTACTTTGTTTAAATCAAATACAGAACAGAGACTAAATAAGGCTAGTGTATAAAACTAATGTTCAAACATTACCTTTGGCCCAAGCTCCACTTCAGATAAATGATTTGAATGTTGTCCGTGAGACTGTATGTAAGACAGACCTAAAAACATAGGGGAAGGGAGGAAGATGCAAAAAGAAAAAAAAGAACTAAACTAAAAAAATGGAAACAGAGAAATAACAAGAGTATATGGTTTCACATGCAAGAAGTATTTATTAAATTCAAGAGGAAAGAAAAACGCATTTCTATGTCTGATATAAACTATAATAAATAATAGATTAATGACTTTATGAAGAGATTTTTTTAAAAGACAGTTTATCCATGAAGAGAGCTTGCAAAGTTTAATTCTAACCAAGCAAAACCCCACCTTGACCCCACTTTACTCATTTACTTCAAACATCTTCAAAAGTGAAATCAGATGTGCCTCCTGCAGTGTTAGAATAAAAACCTGCAGCCACTTCGGCTCTTTGTAGATATGACGATAGCCCTGACGTAACCTATTTTACATCATTTTACTATGTGTTGAATATAGTAACCAGAGTTTACTAAATCCAGTTCTGTCATCTCTGTTTGAAGACAGCGCATTCAGCTAACCAATGAAGTACCAGTATCTCCAGTAGCAGGAAACTCAATGAACTTTCTGAATTCCAGCCTTACAGAACAACTGTTTAGCCGTGGTATAATAATTATTAAAGAAACCTTCGGGTCAGTAATGTAAAGAAGAATTTCAGAAATTTAAAATGTGGTTTCTGTGTAGTTGAATGACCAGTAGTACTTGTTATGAATTATTATAACAAGTGCATGGAGGGCAAATTAAGTGGAGGGTAAAAGTGGTGGAAGAGTTTAGAAGACTTTCTCCTCCTCTAGTGTATTTTGTACAGTAATAATAAAACACAAATTACTTCGGTAAAAAATTAAATTGTTTATTTATAGATATGATTAGAAGAATACAGAGGAATTCATATTAATCATAATGAGTGCCATATAACTAAGAGGTGATAACAACAAGGCTGAAACTTCCAGTGTCCTCTGCTGAGCAATAGAAATGCTCAACGGTTGCAACACAGGAAGCAACAAGAAAGCATCTGCTTACTGATAACCACATTATCAGACAAGAGTTGTATGTGCAGTGAAGGCATATTTAGATCCAGTTGCACAATGAAGTAAGTAGGACTGACTATTTGCCTAAATTTAGCCTTGTTACTCACAGCTGATTAGGTGTTTGATTTTTCACATCTTTTGTGTAATGATATCCACGACAAATGAATCCCTAGCTCTCTAACTTATCCTGAAATTAGTGGAATTTCTGTATTTGGCTGATTTATGTATAAAAGGTGTGTCAAACCTTCTTCGCAAAGGGCCGGTGTGGGTGCAGGTCTTCATTCCAATCAAGTTGGAGCCACACCTGATTCCACATGTTTAATCAACTTATGTTGGCTTTCAGTAGACTCAGGTGTGGCTTCTGCTTGGTTGGATTGAATACATGCACCCACACCGGCCCTTTGCTGATAAGGTTTGACACCCCTGACGTATAACTATTTAGACCTCATTTCGCATTAACCTCACAAGCTATAACAGCATCATAATGTTGCATGAAAAAAATATCCCATATGCATATACAAAAGATGAAGAGGTCCTCTTCTGTTAAAACAGTTAAAAGGAACAATTTCCTGGAACGTTTCCCAGTTAGAGAAATTCCAGTGTGTGTGTTCATTAGATTTTTTCTAAAGCCTGGCGCACACATCCTGAGTTCCCAGATACTCCCAGTGTCTTGTTCATATGCATTTATGATGTACACACTCCTGCTTATGGAATTTGTTAGTAGAATTATGGGGAGATTTTGGATTCTTTTCAAACCTACCCTTACTTAGTGAAAGATACTTTCAAAATGAGGACTGTTGTGTGACCAATAGTGATTAGAAATGCTTTCGATGGCTTAAAAATTTGGCATTTCTGAAAATGCTGCTTTATTTTTTGTTAGTTTTGAGTTCATGATAGTGTTGTTCTTCATATCAAGGTTTATACATTTCTTTATATAAATGTCTAAAGGGCCGGATCCTGTGGAACAGTATGGTACCAAGGCTGTTTTTGGTCTGAGCGATAATATTGATGATACACAATGGAGCGCTGCAGTAACCAGCCCCCCTGGGGAGATTGTCTCCTTGTCCATCTGTTCTGCCCCTGATGCAGCAATCGGCCGCTACACCGTGACTCTGGATGGCAGGATTCAATTTGAACTGGTACTACTATTCAACCCCTGGTGCCCACGTGAGTGAAAATTTAGCACAGACACAAACATAAGCCTTGTATTTGTTAGCCTTCCATACAAACATGAAACAAAAACTTTTAGTTACTTTCTATACTCCAACAACAGACCACATGCAAACCCCTAAGCACACATAGTAACATATTAACATTGACATTCAGTGTCTATTAACACTAGCTGATGTTTCCACCAGGCTCATGAAGGATGGTGTGTTTGGGTTATTTATTGAATAGGAGATATGGTGTACATGAACAGTGAGGAAGATCTGGAAGAATATGTTTTGGCTCAGGACGGGATCATCTACAGGGGCGATGCCAAATATCCCATCCCTTCAGCTTGGTACTTTGGCCAGGTGCTGAAACACTCTCTCTATCTCTGTCTCACTCTCTCTCGCTCTCTCTCTCGCACGCACACACACACACACACAAACACACACACACATATGCACAAACACAGTTTATGCAAGCTAGTTATCTCCTTCTACATATACTCCAGATGTTGGATGTAAGCCAAAAATAACTAAATGAGATGGCATACAGCCTAAAACGTGAGATGATGTAGAGACCGAAAAAATGCAGAGAAAGAACATATTGGTACAGGAAATTTTTAGGGAAGCCAACATTGATAAGAGAAATAATTAGAAGTTATGCAGTACTGTATTAGCACACCCTGGTCCGAACTTTTATCCTGAGCCCATATTTCACATATTCTCCCCACATATGCTTAAGTTTCCTCCCACCGCACATGCCTCGGAGTGTGTGTGTGTCTGTGTGTGCATGTTGGAGACCTTGACCAGAATAAAGCATTTTATTGCTTTAAAATGAATGAATTGCTGAAAAGGCATAGTAAATAAACTGATAAACTGTTAGAATGTATGGCCAGTGTAATAAAAAAAAAGCACACATATGTATCATGGGTTTTGGACTTTGTTATTCTTATATAATATATAAAGCCCCTGCTCCTTTATTGATGATAATGAACGGCACCGTCTAATATATAATTAGTATATAATATATCCAAAATCTCTGATAGGTGCTGACCTGCCTATTAGCAAAACAAAGCCAGTGCTTTAATGAGAAAACTGCCTGTAAATGGAGCATGTTTGCAACTTAATACAAGGCCTGAGATAGGACCAGTGCTTGCATGACACAATTAATGTTAATGTGGAAAAAAAAAACAAATGTTTGCATGATTGAATCCTCATGGGATTTCTAAAACTGTACAAACAGAACAGATGATAAATATTGGCACAGTTGTCACATTGCTATTGCTGTAACAAACCATACTAAGTAGGGTAATAATATTGCATAGTTTATACTATTCTTTGTTTCTTAGTTTGAAGAAGGCATTCTGGATGTGTGTCTAAGAATTCTGGATGTGAACCCGAAATGCCAGAGGAACCCTGGGAAAGATTGTTCTGGCCGCAGAAACCCTATTTATGTCACTCGAGTGCTTAGTGCTATGGTAAGAATTACAGTTCTACAACTTTGCTCATTATACTGTGCAATTATCTAAATAACTTTTGAAGTCATTCTGCAATGCCTATATGCCTCACACACAAATACATCCTTTCAGGTGAACAGTAATGACAGAGATAATGGGGTACTGGAAGGCTGCTGGAAGCAAAGTTTTGAAGGTGGAATCAGTCCCATGGCATGGAGAGGGAGTGTGGAGATTCTTAAAACTTGGAGTTCCACTTCTTGCCTGCCAGTCCGCTTTGGCCAGTGCTGGGTTTTTGCTGCTGTTGCCTGCACTGGTAAGAAAATGACTTTTTCCCCCATATTTTTTGCAGTTAGATAAGCCTGTGAAATAGACTGACTTAATTCAATTTGGCATTAAAATGTGCATTTCAGCACAGCTGTTATAGGGGAATAATTAAAAAGGGGTCATTAATAGCACAATAAAAGCAGTGGTAATAGATTTCATTTGTCTGCATGAATAAAGAAGCCATGTGTCTTGGCCATTTGTCCCCAGTGTCTCGAGCGCTAGGAATCCCCTGCAGAGTGGTGACTAACTACTTCTCAGCCCATGACACCAACAGCAACCTGGTGATTGAGCGCTATGTGGATGAAAATGGCAAACTGCTGAACACCAGCAGAGACATGATCTGGTAATAACAGATCACTTCTTCATCTGTAATATTCAACCCCACAGCATTTATATCAACATCATAATACCTGCATACTGTATATGCGTCATTAACCTAATGTTTCTGAGGGTCGTTTTATGCTGTATTATTGTTGCTGATCTTGTTTTCATCAGTGCTGATGTCCCCATAGCCACAATATAAATAATAGTGTTATGCACAATATCTTGAAGTTTAGACGTGATTTGCTTTGAAACTGGAGTCAGTGTAGTTGTAGGGCTACGGAGTGTAACGTGCTGAGTGCTTGGTTTAAGTAAGCAGCTCCATTTTTAATTTTCAAAATTTTCTCAGTTTTCTTCCCTGTTGTCAAAGATGAATGATTTGAGTGGGCTTTAGGACTATTCATAGGCTAAATATGTAGCTGCAAATGTGTATGCTTGTGATTGTGTATGAAATAGTTCTTTTCATATGAATAAGACTGGCCTGTTATAATATATGAATAAACATCTTCCTTGTGTGAATTACTCACACACTTTAAATTTAGGCACAAGCCTACCTATTGAGAAAGCCTTGACTTGTGGTCAGCAGTGACTAAGCAGTTATTCATAGAAAAGGGAGGTATATTTAATGAACAGTTTATCCTATTTGTGTTGGGTTGTTAAATGTTTTTGAAAAACATTCGACTGTCATTTGCATTTGTTTAACACCAATTTGCTCATGACAGAAGTCAATTACACCTGACACGACTATCAGTACACAAGACTCTCATAAAGTCTATAATTTACTGTAAATATACAACAGTCTAGTTCACTCAATAATCTGTATAGAATGAAAGATGTTTTTTTATGCATTAGGTAATACCCTAGGATTATAAGTCTCTGGTAAATGACTAAATGTGAATGTAATGTGGGTGTTTTTGATGAATACAAGTGAGTTTTTTTCTTGTAGGAATTACCACTGCTGGGTGGAGAGCTGGATGGCTCGTCCAGATCTGAAAGAAGGCTTTGATGGCTGGCAGGCTAGTGACCCCACACCCCAGGAGAAGAGCGAGGGTATAGACACTATTTTCATTTGTACTCACACATCATGTCTAGTGCCTACAGAACAAGCCTGTTGAGGCAGTCTTATGATCTGGTGTTGCTTCAGCTGGTTTAGCAGCATTAAATGCTCAAAAAATTAAGTCAGCTGACTACCTGAATATACTGAATGAACAGGTTTTTCATATTTAGCCACATTTTTTCTTCCCTGATGGAATGGCATATTCCATTATGACAAAGCCAAGAGGGACCATGAGTCATCATTTTGACATGGATTGGCCACCACAAAGTCCAGACCTTAACCCAACTGAGAATCTTTGGGATGTGCTGAAGAAGATTTTACGCAGTGGTCCACCATCAATATAAGATTAGCCAGAAATTAATGCAAATCTGGGTGGAAATAAATGTTGTGACATTGCATAAGCTATGTCATAATTCAAAGCAAAAGGTTTTTGTTAAATAGTGTGTTTATGTATAAAGATTATATATTAGTACATTGTATTCCATTGTAAAAATGGAGTAAAAACCCTTCCTTTCTCGCTACTTTAGGGGTATTCTGCTGTGGGCCAGTCCCACTGAATGCCATAAAGGAGGGAGAAATCCAGTGTAAGTATGATGCTCCGTTTGTGTTCACGGAGGTAAATGCAGATGTTGAGACCTTCCTGAAATACCAAGACGGCAGCACAAGAAAGATCATAAGTTCTACTGTGGTTGGCCAGAACATCAGCACTAAGAGTGTTGGAAGTGACAAACGAGAGGACATTACTCACCTTTACAAGTACCCAGAAGGTAATGTATGTTCACCCCTATCCCCTGGTGCTTAACATTCACGCTTCTAAATTGTGCAGTCAGCTAGCCTAATGAAGAACTGAAATTTCTCGGACGTTGTTTTAACTTATTAACTTATTAGAGTGTAAAAGATACAAGCTGATTTTGTACCACATGCAAAATATTGCATTTCCTACACTGTTAGAAAAAGAGCTTTTCTGAAGGGGTTTTAGGATATGTACTGCTTTTTAGGTTCCTGAGCTGTTACTTTCCCACAGAGGGACAAACAAAGAGTTACTATTTCTATTAAGAGGGTAATGACACCCCTGACATTTGACCTGCTATAATATTTTCCTGACACAGGCACAGCTGAAGAACGAGAGGCATTTAAAAAAGCCAACCATCAAAACAAACTCATGAAACAGCCTGACAACACTGGCCTACATGTCACCATCAAGGTCAGCACGGAAATGAGGAAGGGCTGTGACTTTGATGTCTATGCCTTGGTTACCAACCAGACATCTGTGGTAAAGAAGTGTCGCCTGGTGTTTGCCTCCCGTGCAATGTCCTATGATGGAGCTATAGGACAGGAATGTGGCTTTAAAGACCTGCTCAATGTTGAGTTACAACCCGGAGGAGGTGTGTATGTCTGTGTATGTTTGTTCTTTTGGATAAATGATACGTGTGTCTGTATGTGGTGAGGTGGTGGTTTTTCACTATATTTAACTGATATGTGTGAACATGTTTGTATGTGTGTTTTCTAGAGCGGAAGGTCCCACTGAGGCTGAACTACAACAAATACTGCAATGCCATTACCCAGGACAACTTGATCCGCCTGGGTGCTCTGCTGATTGACTACAGCACCAAAGAAGGCATTCTGGCTATGCGCACTATTGTCCTTGAAAACCCAGAGATTAAGATAAAGGTACTGGCATGCTGCCTTGACACCTTCACATAAAAGAAAAGGAAGAGGCTGGTTACAGCTGCTTATAGCTGCTATGACAAACATAATAGAACAACATTAAATCTAAACATAAACTGTTCAAAACTACAATGTTTGTCATGCAGTAATAAATAATATATTGTAATCGCTGGCAAAAATTATTTGGTATAAGAGAGATAAAACACTACGTTAACATGTCAAAAATTTGAATACAAACCTCAGGAAGTGCAAGATTATACAGTATGTAACAAAAACTTATAGAAAAAAATAAATTTAACAAGCGCCAAATTAGGACTAAAACAACACTTGGTGTGCTATTACAAAAAAATAGGTCCTTTATTATTCTCCTTACAACAACACAGACATTTTATGATACTTATAACCATTTATAGTAACATTTAAAATTGTGGAACATTTGTGAGACGTTGTTCCCAGCACTTATGTTATAGGGGTGTACACAGTTGTTCTATCACCAAGATATCCTTTTATCTTGAAGTATTTTTTTTAAAGAGAGAAACCAGAAAGGTTTTTGTCCTCTGGTGAAAAACTTACAGACTGTTACATGATGTTGATGCCAGAGATTCGTTCCCATAAATGTTACATAAACATCTCCAAAAAACCTAAACAAATTAACCAATTTTCCTTTGTTTAATAACAACACAATATTTAATGTTTGTTACTGGAGGTAGATTATGTGAAGTGGTCCATATCCATGTGAAAGAGCTGTTACTATAGCAGCACAAATGTATTAGAAATTGCACATTGTTTTAAACCTTGTGGTTCGAATGACAGTTATCAGGTTTAAGAATTCAACCCCACTGTTGTATAAAACTATAGTAAAGAAACTAAACTAAAGTAAAGTAAAAAAAAAGAAAAAAGAAAAAAAAAGACTTACACTGGCAACTTATGTGTATGAAATTGTGCCTTAGATCCTGGGAGAACCCAAAGAGAACCGTCAGCTGGCTGCAGAGCTCACGGTGCAGAACACACTGCCAGAGACTTTAAATGCATGCTGCTTCAGTATTGAGGGAGCCAACCTCACTGGAGGCAAGACCATCACTGAGAGGTATGTTACATTAAGCAGACATTGTCTGCTTTAATGGCTTTGTGTATGTGCATGGATCATTTCACACATGAGCTACAGTGTGAGGTATTAAAACAAACAACACAATAATCCAATGGTTTATAAACCTTGTGTATTTTTTTCCATAAACATACTAGAAATAATTGCTCAGATAACGTTGCGTGTAAAAACATGCAAAATCACTTAAAACACTCAGAATAAAACTGGATATAATAATTATCCACAGTCTTACCACACAACACTTGGTTTTAATAAATCAGGGCTGTCTGCCGATCCAAAAACAGACGAAGCCGACAGGACAGATTTATCCCTTAGACCATACTCATGTAAGGAGTTTTGCCAATATGAAACTCTTGCCTAGCAGAATTCATTCTGTAATCGCTAAAATATTTGATTTACTGCTAATCTACTAATCTAGTTCAGTGATGAATGATGTGGGATAATAAAAAGAGGCAAGACAAATCTTTGCACTGAAATCTAGTGCAGCTGAAGCTTGATAAGAAAAATTAATTATGAGCATAATATGATCCAAAATGAATATAGAAATACTATAAGGCTCAGGGTACTGTAAAGTACAGAAATATACAGTGAGGGAAAAAAAGTATTTGATCCCCTGCTGATTTTGTACGTTTGCCCACTGACAAAGAAATGATCAGTCTGTAATTTTAATGGTAGGTTTATCTTATCAGTGAGAGACAACAAAAAAATCCAGAAAAACACATTTCAAAAAAGTTATACATTGATTTGCATTTTATTGAAATAAGTATTTGACCCCTTTGAAAAACATGACTTAGTACTTGGTGGCAAACCCTTGTTGGCAATCACAGACGTCAGACATTTCTTGTAGTTGGCCACCAGGTTTGCACACATCTCACATCTCAAGGAATTTGGGCTCACTCCTCTTTGCAGATCCTCTCCAAGTCATTAAGGTTTTGTGGCGGACCCTTCAGCTCCCTCCACAGATTTTCTATGGGATTAAGGTCTGGAGACTGGCTAGGCCACTACAGGACCTTAATATGCTTCTTTTTGAACCATTCCTTTGTTGCCTTGGCCGTGTGTTTTGGGTCATTGTCAGGCTGGAATATCCATCCACGACCCATTTTCAATGCCCTGGCTGAGGGAAGGAGGTTCTCACTCAAGATTTGACGGTACATGGCTCCATACATCGTCCCTTTGATGTGGTGCGGTTGTCCTGTCCCCTTAGCAGAAAAACACCCCCAAAGCATTTGACGGTGGGGATGGTGTTCTTGGAGTCATAGGCAGCACTCCTCCTCCTCCAAACACGGCGAGTTGAGTTGATGCCAAAGAGCTGGATTTTGGTCTCATTTGACCAAAACACTTTCACCCAATTCTCCTCTGAATCATTCAGATGTTCACTGGCAAACTTCAGATGAGCCTGTACATGTGCTTTCTTTAGCAGGGGGACCTTGCGGGCGCTCCTGGATTTCAGTCTTTCACGGCGTAGTGTGTTACCAATTGTTTTCTTGGTGACTATGGTCCCAGCTGCCTTAAGATCATTGACAGAATCCTCCAGTGTCATTCTGGGCTGATTCCTCACTGTTCTCATGATCATTGAAACTCCATGAGGTGAGATCTTGCATGGAGCCCCAGACCGAGGAAGATTGACAGTCCTTTTGTGTTTCTTACATTTGGGAATAATTGCATCAACTGTTGTCACCTTCTCACCAAGCTGCTTGGCGATGGTCTTGTAGCTCATTCCAGCCTTGTGTAGGTCTACAATCTCGTCCCTGACATCCATGGACAGCTCTTTGGTCTTGGCCATGATGGAGAGTTTGGAATCTGATTGATTGCTTCCTTCTGTGGACAGTGTCTTTCATACAGGTAACGAGCTGAGATTAAGAGCACTCCCCGAGAGTGCTCCTACTGTAATCTCAGCTCCTTACCTGTATAAAAGACACCTGGGAGCCAGAAATCTTTCTGATTGATAAGGGATCAAATACTTATTTCACTCATTAAAATGCAAATCAATGTAGAACTTTTCTGAAATGTGTTTTTCTGGATTTTTTTGTTGTTATTCTGTCTCCCACTGTTCAAATACACCTACCATTAAAATTACAGACTGATCATTTCAGTGGGCAAACGTACAAAATCAGCAGGGCATCAAATAATTTTTTCCCTCACTGTAAATGTTTACTGAGTGGATCAAGAAAATATGTTACAATATGAAGAATTAACAATTATATATATATATATATATATATATATATATATATATATATATATATATATATATATATATATATATATATATATATAATTGTTAATTCTTTTATATATATATATATATATATATATATATAAATATATATAAATATATATAATTTATTGATAGGCAGCATGGTGGCTTAGTGCGTAGCACTGTTGCCTCACAGCAAGAAGGTCCTGGTTTTGAATCCCAGGTTCGAACAGACAGGGGCCTTTCTGTGTGGAGTTTGCATGGTGTCCCCGTGTCTGTGTGGGTTTACTCTTGGTCCTCCAGTTTCCTCACACAGTCCAAAAACATGTACATTAGGTTGATTGGTAATTCTAAATTGCCCATATGAGTGAGTTTGTATGTGGTTGTCTGTCTATATGTGGCCCTGTGATGGACTGGTGACCTGTCCAGGGTATACCCCTGCCTTTTGCCCAATGTGTGCTGGGATAGGCTCCAGCAGATCCTGGTGACCCTAATTAGGAATAAAATGGGTATAGAAAATGGATGGATAATTTATTGACATTATAATAATGTAAAGCATGTTGGCTGTATGATGCTTTCCTGGTACATCAAACACTTGATGGCAGATGTTTATCTCTGGGCAGGAAATTAACACTAGATTATTGTTTCTATTTTGTAAACAGTGCCTTACTTCTCACATATACTAAACTCCATGGCTAATATCTAACAATTTTCAGAATACATAGGTTAAATTTTTTCTATCCAAATATCTACTAGTTTTCACTTCCTTTAGCCTGAGAAAAGAAAAGCTGCTAAATAGGATATTATACTGCTTCCTCAATGTCTAGTAACTAAAAAAATGAAATAATATTTAAATCGATGCTGTAATGCTTTGTAATAGGGTATGACCATGATATCTAATTCATTTTTTATATATCCTTTTCAGTCTTTCGACCAGTATTGAACCTGGACAAGAAGCTAAACTCAAAATCTACTTCACCCCAACCCATTATGGCTTGCGCAAACTGCTGGTGGATTTTAACAGCGACAAACTTGGTCCTGTAAAAGGGTTCAGGAATGTTATCATCGGCAAATAAAGGCTCTTGATCACTCTAATGCTTGTTTCGGTGAAAGCCAAATGAAAATGGCACACATTGTAGATCAAGAATGTTACAAACCTAATGTGTCATTTCTGGGCTTTTTGTTTGGGAAAAAAAAAGTTTGCACCAAAAGGATTGTTGTTAGCTGCATCCAGCCAAGATCCATTTCCATTTTAACCAGCATTTAAATCCCGAACCAGTTTTGTTTTGAATTAAATGAGACAGACAGAAGAAATAATAGATGTTTTGGAAATTTGTTGCTCCAATTTACTTGTTATAAATTGCCCTTGTCCCTTACACAAATCTCCCTCACTGCAACAGATAGTGAATATGTAACCAAGGCTTTTTGTTTCTTATATGTTCTTAAGCAAATAAGTGCTCTATCTATATAGTTTGCAGTATAAAGCAAGTTGAATAGTGAAGACTTATTCTCCTTTTTCCCAGATGTCTTTGTGTGTCTTACTTACTCATTCTGACATCAGTGTAACTATATGGCCTATATATCTTTTATAGGAGGTTTTCATAAGTCTACACTGCAATGGTCCTATAAACATGTTGCTATCATATAACTAAGTGCCTTATTCTACAGCTTTAAGTCTGGTATTTTGCTTTTGAAACTTTCTTTATTACTGATTGTGAAAGTGGGCAGGTTTATATAAGGAGGCCCGGTGCTATAATGTCACAATCAAACAGTTTATACAAAAGATATTCTATATTTTTCAATAAAGATGCTTTGACCTTAGTTAGAGCGCAGCTTTTATAGTATCATTTAATGCATGTATTTTAATGTGAAGCGGTTACTCCATTAAAGACTTATATCACTGAGAAATGTGCTGTTGATCACACTTTATTGAATCTCAAACACAAACACTAAATGTTTTTTAAACTTTATTTTCCAAACATTCCACCATTAAGACACCAGAATACATCTGCCTATTTATAACTCATCAGCTGTTTTCCAGAATAAACTGAACAAATTGTGGCAAAAGTAAATATTTGCGGTCAGGGATTCATTAATTGAACTTATTTTGGTGTATTAATAAGTTATTCAAGTATTACTGAAATGTAAGTACTCTTATTTAATTACATTTCCAAGGGGAAAAAAGTTACTTTTTACTCTTTACATTTTAAGTACACATTCAAAGTACTCTTAATGAATTCATGAAACTCTTAAAAGGTTTTTTCTTCTCTCATCTCATCAGCAACTGCATGCTTTACATCAACTGAATGGGATCAGTTTAGTTCCTAATAATTTCAATGAAGCATCCAATTCAAGTTCATCAGTGTAAAAAAAGAATCACCAACCTCAAGAATCACCAAGTCAAGTCAAGTCAAGTCAAGTCAAGAAGCTTTATTGTCATTTAAACCACATATAGCTGACGCAGTACATTGTGAAATGAGACAAAGTTTCTCCGGGACCCTGGTGCTACATAACATACAACGTTTAGCTACAAAACAAAACAACAACAACACAGAGCTAGGGACAGAAAGTTTGTCCTAGCTACATGAAGTGCAACATGTGCAACCAAGTGCGAACAGAGCAATACAGAAGACAGAACAGAAAATTCAAAAAAATACAAAAAACAACACAAGACAGTACAGGATGCATTAGCACCGAAAAAAAAGTGCAAACTCGAGAAACTGTAAAACCAGTGGTATCTTATGACATATATGTTTGTAGACACATATATAGCAGCAGTAGGTGACAGTATGAAGTGTGCAAAAGTAGCAGTAGCAGCAGCTGAATTAGTGCAAACACAAAATGTAAACATTTACATACAGTGACAAGTTACAGATGTAACTTGCCACTGTCCATGACTTTCTTGTGCTTCACAATATAGTTAGTGCTGTATCCATCTGCATTTAGAGTTGGATAAGCCACTGGACTGTTGTGTAGCACTTGAGTGTTCTTGGCCCACTGTCAAATGTGTCAGAATGCTGGAGTGATGAAAACTTGTACAAAATGTGGCATCTTCTTTGCCTCCCAGAAGTCCATTTAATTTGAAAAAGCATGTTGAGACAAATGTCCTAACATAAACCGGCCATATTATCCAAGATAACCCTTTTTCTTTGCTAATGTGAGGTTTGACTAATATTTATTCCAGTAGCTAGCATAATTGGCAAGGCTGAAAGTCGAAATTCTTGCTAATGGCAAATAGTGCAAGCTTGCAGAGATTGAATGATTATGCTGTTGTTTTAAAACGAAATCATGGCTTAATTAGCTTAATTAACTTAATTTCATCAGTTACATTTTTTTCTGGCTACATACTTCCACTTACAATCAATTGAAATATTCTCTATACTTTAGCTTAAGTATACTTTCTCAATACTTGGTCCATCCACCCTTGCCTGTTGTAGTCACTTATTACCATATGGGAGCAATGATTGTAAATGTAACTTAATAATAATACAACTCAAAAACAAACCAATTCAATTTCAATTCAATTTTATTTGTATAGCGCTTTTAACAAAGACCATTGTCTCCAAACATTTTCAAACCAAACCAAACCAAACCAAACCATTCTCAAACCATTATCTCTGGAACATTTTTGTTGTCCCTGAAAGAGCTAATACCAACTAAAAGTCTTATAAACTTTTTGTGAAGAAATTTCATGCAAATTTGTCTAGTTGTAGATTTTGTGTACAAGGGCAAGCCAACAGTGCAAGAGGGACTTGTTTTACGATCTAACTGAAAGGGAAATTAAAAAGTTGGCTTTTTTATTTTTATTTTTCATTTTATGTTTTAATAATTGGGCCTTTAATCGGATGGACCAAAACAGTTAGGTATACACGTCTTAGGTATTGGCAAAGATTGGTGCATTGGACATTTTAATATAATTTCGGTGAACAAGCTGACAAATAGTGAAATGCATTTTTTTAAACACTTTTTCTTAAGATGATACCTGCTTTGATTTGTCATCCTCAGTGTTAAGATCACTGTATTTTTCCTTTAGCCAGTATAACTGTGTTCAGTTATATATATTTATACAATCTATGCAACATCAACAACTCTTAGATTTGGAAAGGAAAAAAGAAAGAAAAAAGCAACATTCTAGCAAAATTTTAAGTACATAAAAAAATATTAAGTAAAAAGAAAGGATAATCCGTTATTTGTTTAAAAGATTATTCTCCTCCTTTTGCACTCAGCCATCCTAAAGCCACTGCTGTGAGGCACGTATAGGCCAAAGAGATTTTTTTAAAAGCTGCATGATGTTAAATTTGGAAGAGCTATTTAAACCTTAGTGATGCAAAACCAAGAGTGCAAGTCTAGTCAAGTCTTCATTCTTTTAGCTCCTATTAGCTTGAACCCTTTTGAACCCTTTTGTTTGTCTTATCATGAGGTGAGGAAACTGTAAGATGATTGGAATTTCAACTGCTGCTTCTGAAAGCCAAGGGATCCAAAGGTTAACTTCAAACTAAAACAATAGCCAAAGTATAGTTAAACTAGATCTGACTATATATAAGGGCACTGGTACAACGCAGAGGCTGTACATTTCTGGAACATACAGCTCTGGAAAAAAATAAGAGACCACTGCAAAATAATCAGTTTCTTATGTTTTTTTCTTACAGGTGCATGTATTGGTGAGATGAATAGTTTTGTTTCATTTTTGTGAACTGCTGACAATATTTCTCCTAAATTCAAAATATAACTATTGTTATTTAGAGTGTATATTTAAAGGAAATGGCAACGCATCAAAATAACCCAAGATCATGCAGTATCTGCAGAGCTTTAATAACTCAAATAAAACAAAATGCAAATAATCTGTAAACAAATGTTAATGCTGTTAATTGTGTTAATGCTTTGGCTAAATAACATTAAGAGATCAGTATTTGGTGGAATAACCCTGATTTGCATGCGTTTTGGCTCCATGCTCTCCACCAGTTTTTCACATTGGGTTGCTGTTGGGGAACTTTATACCACTCTTTTTGCAAAAAAGCAAACAGCTCAGCTTTACAGCTTTACTTGATGCTTTGTGACCACCCATCTTGCTGCTGATGACATTCCAGAGGTTTTCAATAGGGTACAAATCTGGAGATTGGGCAGTGGTCTCTTAATTTTTTCCAGAGCTGTATATAGTATAGCATGCTGTATTTACCTCATGAATAGTATGCACTCTCAGTTGCAGAATTATTGGCACCCTTGTTATAGATCTTTAATGATTAATACTTCCCTATTTTTTGCCAACATAGCAATTTTCCTAGAATGGCTGATGATAGGAGAATTCAGATCAAGAAATCTGACACTTCAAATCCTCCAGGGGTCTTTAGACTCCTCTTCAACTCAGGATTTTACCAGGGTTTAAGTAAGGGGACAGGGGGACAGGAATGGCTATGTTTGATTCCGATCGTTTGATTCCGAATATATTTCCATATATTTTTGTGTGCATTTGGACTTCTGCTTTTGGTCCTGCTAGAGATCCAGCTGCAATCCAGTTGCAGCTTCTTGGCCTGGCAGGAAAAGAAGTCATGAAGTCACTAACAAGTAACAAGTTTCCAAGGGCCTTTTGAAGAAAAACAGGTTCATAACACAGACCACCTGCAACTTTTCAGTGGGGATTAGGTTCTATCTTTAGACCCAGCCCTCTGTTTACCTACAGTGGATATGGCATGTAACTATTTTTGTAGCAATTACATGATGTATGAAGATGAACACACTTTCATGTTTAATTTTTTTAATGTCTAATTTAATGTTTTATTTCCTAATCATCCCAAATTTGATGAATTCCTAAGGGAAGTTGGACTCTATCACTCCATATTTAAATGCTGTAAGTCATAAGTGACTGCATAAGAGTTCTTACACATTGAGGTAAACTTATAATATGGGTGAAATTTCCGTGCATGATTTCCTCTTGTCTGCAGAAGTTCCCCTGTGTTTTCTGTGTTCCTCTAACTTCCTAAAACATGTCAATAGATGAACTGATTACTCTAAACTAGGTATGTGTATGTGTAAGAGACAAAACATCCCTACTGCTGTCTTAGTTAGAGACTAGATACAAGCTTATAGTGTAGATGGTAGATGATTAATCATTTCTCTGGCTTTTAAAAAATATATCCGATCCTGGTTTACACAAAAACAACCTTTTTGTAATGCTTTTACATTCAGCCTAACATCTAATTTTATACCAAAGATTGCTGAACAAGTAGGGTACTGAAACACTGGCATATTTGAAAAACTACAGCCAGTGGTGTTGCAATCATATTAAAACTAGTCCGTTAGTTTCATGACTAAATCCAGTGTCCGAGTCACGACTAGATATTCTCTCAGGGCAGTACATGACCGTGCAATCATTTCTCAAGACCTTATCATATTTCTGTGAATTGGGCTTGAGTATACTAGTAACAGCTTTTCAACTCCTTAAACATGGAGAACAGGGAGCTAATGCTCAGGGTTTGATAATAAAGAACAAACCTTCCTATCCTTTAGATATAAACAAAACAGGAAAAGGTCACGTGTGACCTCTACAGGAGGTTTAAGGGAAGTACATGTGTTCAAGGACTTTACATCCTCCTCCAGTATATGATATAAGCACTAGGACAGAGACACAAGGACACACTGAAATGAACCTCACAGTATTGAATAACATGAACATGGTAGAGCTATTCATCTATCCTGGAAAAAAAATCCTCCTTTAAAATACAATACTGCTCAAAATTTTGGGCTCACTTGCATATTTCAGCTTGATTTCAGCTACGGCGGAAGACTCCATTAGTGTGGGAGATGCTCCAGGAAGCATGGGGTGAAATCTCATCGGATTATCTTGAAAAATTGACAGCTAGAATGCCCATGCTGCAAAAGGTGTTTTTTTTTATGAAGGCAAAGTTTGTAAGAAACATTTATCAATTCCATCAAAATCATTATTTCTTACTCTGACATGTCAGCATGTCTTGTTCCTTTGCTATATTTTCAGACTAATTTCGTGTACGTTTCCTTGGAAAACAATACAGTTGTACAATTTGAGTGATCCCAAACTTTTGAGTGGTAGTGTATGTTTAAAAGTAAATAAGGTAATATAGTGTTATACTATATACATAAATATATACATACTGATTATAGTTATTTAAACTTTTAATCAGCAGGTCTGAGGTTGTGTTTAAATCCCAAAGCTTTAGCAAGAGCCTTAATTCTCAATTGTTCCTATCTCAGGTTGCTTTGAAAAACCTTTTTTTCTAATTAATGGAGCATATAACTGCTTGAAACACAGTATGGAGTGCTACATAGCAGTACAACGCTAACTGAATCCCACAATTTAAATTTCCTTCATGAAAGCCTAAAAACATTTTTCAAGCTAAACTGAAGGAGGCACTGAAGCTCAAGCTTTTGAATGCAAGCACACACACACACACACACCATTCCCCAAAGAATTGCAAGTATTTTTAAGTTTTCAATGACTTGTTTAATAATATACATGTTTTTGTCCTTCTACATCAACACACAAATGTATTTTGAAATGTACTAAGTTTGTAGAATGTTCAAAACATCAAGGCAGAACAAATTCAACACGGCAAAGAATTATTTTTTCTTTTCTTTTCAACAACATGAAAGCAAAAAACAGTGACACGCTGCTAATGCTGCAGTTACTTTTGGTCAACCTTTACACAATAGCTAGTCTGGAAATTTGGTTGAATTTGTAGGCATAAACAGTCATTATCCAAAACTGTACTGTATGTAGTGTGCACATACAGTACACACACACACACACACACACACACACCAAGAGCATTCTGAACAGGAAGCAGACCAGAGAGGTACGGAAAAAAAATGTCTACCAGCAGAACCCAGCTCTTGGACAAATCGTCTAGGCCAACATGACAAAAACGGGCATGTATAAAGGAAATGCACTGCGAAGTAAAACCTTGACTAGGGAAATAAACTAAGATATTGTGTAGTAATTTACAGTACATACTGATGTCAGGTTCTGTTGGATTTTGTGCCAAAAGTATTAAACAAAATTACAAGATTTATTCATTTATTTACCTTCAGAGGTGGCAAATACAAAGAATTAGCGGAAAAACAGACACCGTTTTGTGTTCACCGTCTTGTAGCTATGCATCATGCAGTGATTCGAACTGATCAGAAGATGTCCAAGCATGTGCATAAAAAAATAAAACAATTAAATACAAATCAAATAATTTGCTGTAAGTTAAATGATGCTATAACAGCATGTTTGGTAATAACTTAGTTCCCCAGATAACTAGCCGCAATAAGCCAAAGCACAAAATTTAGGTAAGAGTTATTGTAAATTGTGGTATAAAATAGTTCTATAAGCAGAATTATCTTGTATTTTACTTTACAGCTTTGTTTGTGGATGGTAATTGGGGTGTCCTCACATCATCCAGTTGGATAACAATTAAAAATTACACGGCTAAACATGTGGATATGGTCATTTTTAGCAGCCGGACATGAAACGTCCTATATAAGCATGTGTTTTATTCCTCTTATACTAGATTAACTCCCTAATAATTTCCATTACAATTTCTAATGCATTAGTGAATGACACATCATGCTTCAGGACTGGTTTTAAGAGACAGTTCTCAGAGCCTTGCTGTTACAGAAGGCATACATTATATCTGTATAACTGCAGTGGTGTAGTAGAACAGTAGTTGAAGCTCTAACATGAACGATGGGTTTGTATTAATGTGCTTATGCTAATATGGTACTGTTTCTATAGTAACAGCACATATGCAGGGACTTGTATGGTGGATGCTCCACATATTGACAGAATAATAAAAGCGTGTTTAAAAATAACAAATAAATAAATTTGCAGTGTACTTAGTTCTGTGTTGTCTCCTGTAGTTCTGTGTTTTATGTAGCACCAGGGTTCTGGAGGAATGTTGCTTCATTGTACTGTGTGCTGCACCAGCTGTATTTGGTTGAAATGACAATAAAAGCTTTATGACTTGACTTGAATGATATTGTGTTTAATCTACTTTGTTCCTACATGTGTTATTTCTATCAGGGCTACTGCAAATGCTTCTGATTTTAATTTTTAATGAGCTCTTCTTAAATATTTTACCAGATCACTCGGCTAAATTCTAGTTGACCAATAGATACTTAAACTGTTTCCTGTTTGTAAGACCCAACTGTGAAAAATGTGCTCTTGAAAAACCAACTGTAATTTCTTTTATTATAGTAATTCTTCTTATTGTATTCTTAGTCTGTATTTGCAGCATTTTTTTCAGATTCTGACTGTTAATGTTTCTCTAAATCATCTAATGTTTTAACACTTTTGGTACAAAATAATCTCCAACATTTCTCTTTGAAATTAATGAACATTCTTATGATAATGCTTTTACATGCACACCTTTTACTGACTCCCTGCATCCTCTACTACCTCTACATTCTGTTTTGCAACACTTAGAAAAGTCTTTATTTCATTTTTTTTCTTCTTGTTGAATGCTTGTTTTTCTCTGTAATGCTCTAGAGCACACAGTCATTGCTTGAACAGTCACTGGAATGTAACTCTGTAGCATGTTCTTTATGACCTTTCACATCTGATTGGTGACTTTTTGTTTCTTTCATCTTGCTTGCCTGTATGTGTTTATTCACCTGATGGTTTTTCCCATCATGGAGATGCTGATGCTCCTTTATGTTATGATCTCCGTGATGTACAGCTGAAGGTGATTCCTTCTTCCCTCCTTCATTAGCCTGGAGCTCATGATGACTTTCGTGATGATCATTCCCTTGAAGCGTATAGTCTCCATGATGCAGCTCTAGGTCTCTGTTATTGTGCTTATCTCTCACCCTGACTTGACTGCTCCCCTTGTGCAAATGATGTTTCCCATGGTGAAGATTCCTCTCTTCACTATGCAGGTTTTCCTCTTGATGGAGCTGTGAGTCAGGGCCTGGTGGCCTTACCTGCAAGTAAGCTTGCACTCTGTGGTGCTGTATGCGGTTATTGCTGAAGTCAATCACTCTACACTCATACATGCCTTCGTCTGAAGGTTTGACGTTTGACAGACGAAGCCGGTGAGAGATGTTGCTGCCAGCCACTTTCACCACCTTTACAGAAATATGAAACAAGACTATTAAAACCTTGAAAAAGGTATTTTTAAAAAGTATCCTCAAACCTGAATCTAAATTTAAAATTAGGTTTTTAAAACCTGAGGTAAAGACAAACAAGGTGGTTAAAGCCCAAAAGCAAAGAACAGATTTTCCACTTTAGTGTTAGTTGTCACTGCACTGATAAAGCACAGTCATTGACAACCCTCAACAGACTGGGAAAAAGTATTTGTATATTACATTTTCTGTTCTGACAGTTCAAGAGAATAGTTACCTTTCCTCTAATAAAAATATATTTTATCAAAAACATATGTGGTCTATACCTTACATGGCAAATGTTTATGGACACCAGATGATCACACCTATTGTACATTTCCTCGAGGAATATCCCATACAAGATTTAGGCTTTATAAAACCCTTTACTCTTCTGGGAAGCTTTCCATAAGATGGAGTGTGGCTGTGGGGATTTGTGTTCATTCAGCCACAAGAGCAGTAGTGAGGTCAGGCACTGATGCCAGGTTTGGACACCTGGGGTGCAGTCAGTGTTTCAGTTCATCCCAAAGATGTTCAGTGCAGGCCATTTGAGTTCTTACACTCCATCATGGCAAACCATGTCTTCATGGAACTCGTTTGTGCACAGGGGTATTGTCATGCTGGAGCATGTTTGGGCTCCTTATTTCTAGTGAAAGGTAATCCTACAGCATAAAAGGCATTCTTATTTGGGCCCAAATATATGTGTCAGGTGGCCACAAAACTTTGGTCTTGTAGTGTAATTAGAATATAGGGATCCATTTTAAACTCTCCAGGAGCTTAATTACTACAGTCATGGATACAAACAACCTCCACAACAATGAATCGTTTTGAATAAGTTGGACAAATAAAGTAAAAAAATGCTACAATTTCACCTGATCCAACAGATCAGATGAAGTGGAGGCTCTATAGATATAAGGGACAGTGGTGGTTCAAGTGGTTAAGGCTGTGGGTTGTTGATCAGAGAATCAGGGTTCAAGCACCAGCACCACCAAGCTCCACTGTTGGGCCCTTAACCCCCTCCGCTTCAGGAGCGCTGTATCATAGCTGCTCCTGTGCTCTGGCCCCAACTTCCTCAGCTGGGATACACGAAGGTCCCAAGACACCCGATGTCAAAACATCACTGATGCTTTTGAAATATTTTACAGCAGGTGGTTCAGTTACTCATATAAAGTTTCAATGTATCACAGATTCAGCAAATAGAAAGATATCTTTGTCCAAAACCTGGCTGCTGTGCCAAAAGGCGAAAATGTGGCAAGAGTTAGAAAAAATGTATAACCATGAACACAAATCAATCAACAAATCATTAACACAAATCAATCTGAAATAGAACAGTTCAGTGTTTGGCAAATCCTCCTCTATCCCCAAACTGAAAACCTGTGGTCTGAATTGGAGCGTTTACATGCATATTCTTAATTAAAATGAGCTTGCAATGACGTGCTTGTTGCAATTTAAAGAGTCAGCCAAGATCTCTCTACAAGTGTCAGAAGCCTTGTTAAAACCTTATTAGACATTACAGGAAGGGGCTCAGTGCTGTTTTGCTCCTCAAGGGTGGGTTAACTGTGTGTGCACTAATATAATTATGTGCAAGTTTATAATTATAATTTTATCATTTTATTAGAGTTTTAGAGAAAACCACTACTACATAAACTTTTACAGGTTTTAAAAATAGTGTTTAAATAGAACTGTATTTTTTCCACATACACTATATTGCCAAAAGTATTCGCTCACCTGCCTTGACTCGCATATGAACTTAAGTGACATCCCATTCCTAATCCATAGGGTTCAATATGACGTCAGTCCACCCTTTACAGCTATAACAGCTTCAGCTCTTCTGGGAAGGCTGTCCACAAGGTTTAGGAGTGTGTTTATGGGTATTTCTGACCATTCTTCCAGAAGCGCATTTGTGAGGTCACACACTGATGTTGGACGAGAAGGCCTGGCTCTCAGTCTCCGCTCTAATTCATCCCAAAGGTGTTCTATTGGGTTGAGGTCAGGACTCTGTGCAGGCCAGTCAAGTTCATCCACACCAGACTCTGTCATCCATGTCTTTATGGACCTTGCTTTGTGCACTGGTGCACAGTCATGTTGGAAGAGGAAGGGGCCAGCTCCAAACTGTTCCCACAAAGTTGGGAGCATGGAATTGTCCAAAATGTCTTGGTATGCTGAAGCATTCAGAGTTCCTTTCACTGGAACTAAGGGGCCAAGCCCAGCTCCTGAAAAACAACCCCACACCATAATCCCCCCTCCACCAAACTTTACACTTGGCACAATGCAGTCAGACAAGTACCGTTCTCCTGGCAACCACCAAACCCAGACTCGTCCATCAGATTGCCAGATGGAGAAGCGCGATTCGTCACTCCAGAGAACGCATCTCCACTGCTCTAGAGTCCAGTGGCGGCGTGCTTTACACCACTGCATCCGACGCTTTGCATTGCACTTGGTGATGTATGGCTTGGATGCAGCTGCTTGGCCATGGAAACCCATTCCATGAAGCTCTCTGAGCACTGTTCTTGAGCTAATCTGAAGGCCACATGAAGTTTGGAGGTCTGTAGCGATTGACTCTGCAGAAAGTTGGCGACCTCTTCGCACTATGCGCCTCAGCATCCGCTGACCCTGCTCCGTCAGTTTACGTGGCCTACCACTTCGTGGCTGAGTTGCTGTCGTTCCCAAACACTTCCACGTTCTTATAATACAGCTGACAGTTGACTGTGGAATATTTAGGAGCGAGGAAATTTCACGACTGGATTTGTTGCACAGGTGGCATCCTATCACAGTTCCACGCTGGAATTCACTGAGCTCCTGAGAGCTCATTCTTTCACAAATGTTTGTAAAAATAGTCTGCATGCCTAGGTGCTTGATTTTATACACCTGTGGCCATGGAAGTGATTGGAACACCTGATTCTGATTATTTGGATGGGTGAGCGAATACTTTTGGTTAATATAGTGTATGTTCAATATTAAAGTCAGAGTATCATGTGATGTTTATTTATTTCTCTACACAATACTAGAGAATTCTTGGACAGCATAGAATTTACATCGAGTCATAATCAGCTTGTAGAATTAGGGTTCATTGGCTTTCTCTCATTGGCTAGTCATGACCTACTCTTAGACCATGCAAAAAGGACGTGATTAATAGGATTTGACATTTTATGGATATTTTAGAATACAAGTGTAAATGATTACTCGAGCAACTCTTTTAACAGATATGAATGGTGACGCTGACATTCATCACTCACACTTATTTTAGTAGCATCCTTTGTCAGTTCTTCAATGGGAACAACCTGTAATGAGAAGCAAAATATGGGAGAAAAATTAAAAAGGTAGAAGAATATTAGTGTACCAGAAGGCAACACGTCAGAAAAACAATGTAGGACAACTACCTTAGTCTGAGGGGGGTACTCTAAAGCTGTTTCTTCTTTGGTGACTGTACTAATTACATTGTGTTAGTTCAGCAGGACACCAGCTGGCTGCTGTTCATACATTTAGGGGGAACCAGACAACATGCTATGAGCCCATATTCTGGGCAATAATCAGTAATTGGGGAATGAAGTGGCTCCTGCTAGGCTTCATGGGATATTACTCTCTATGTCAGGAACACACTGGCAGAGCGGTAAAGGAGCATTGTACTTATTATTAATCTTTTACCAAGTATCAGTGCAGTCAAGACTTTAATGATTTTGTATATCATAAGGTATGAGACATGTTGTCGATCCCTCATGATCGGTAAGTGTTGAATATAGAAAATAAATAGACAGTATTATATATTTACATAACAGTACACTTGTATTGGATTTGATCTGCTTGATGAATGATAAAGATACATTAAAGCAACTACACAAATGTAGATTCTACAGAAAAAGTCTGGCCTGATTATTTGTCCAGGCAGGTTTCTCAGACCATTCTCTATGGTACCGCAGATACCACCACTGGATCTCCAACGAGACTGAAGAAGAGCCTGCACCCCTGAAAGAGCATGCCATCTCCACATCCTGACCAGTCTGACTGATGATGTCATGAGGAACTTCTGTGAAAAGAGCTGAGAGTGAGAGTGAGAGAGAGAGAGAGAGAGAGAGAGAGAGATGTTCATTTTATCAGATACCTTTGTCCTTTTTTTTAAACATGAGGTCATCATTTAAGCTGCAGTGGAACATTAGTGTTAACTGAAATGCGTGCTGGCATTAGTCATATTACTGTATTGCCATCATATTATTAGAGGGAAGCAACCCTGCTATGATCACAGTTCTGCCCCAGCAGAAAGCATGGCATTCAAATTCATGCAAAACCAGCAACAGTGCTCTGTTACATAATTACAGTGAAGGATTCTGAACATCTCTTACCTTTTATTACCATCATATATGAAGTCATGGGCAGAGCTTAAAGCAAAGCTGATCAAACCCAAGCTTTTTTTTGAGGAAACTGATCCAACATGCCTGTCAAAGCGAACACTCTCAGGGTCAAGTTTTTACATTCAAGCGCACATACTACATCTTTGTTCTAGAAGTTGCCTGAAGACCATAATTATTATTGGACTGTACAAGGACACTTGTACAGTCTGAGTGCAAAAATGCTATGGTTCAAGCACCCCCTTACATCTCATTTAGAAGACTGATATTCTCCTTAACGCTCCTATTCCTACTATTGATTTTAGATGAGTCAGTAGTAACTGTAGACACAAGTGTACCATGAACACCATGTTTCTAGTCCACAGAGAGATAAAGTCTGCTGCACCTGCTTGTGTTTTATTTTAAGACACTGGTAATGGAGAAAAACCTACACAAACAGCTACATCAGCTTGTGCTCTCTTTTTGTCCAATAATGCTCCATTGCCTTTGGCAGAAACATTTACCTTCTCAGTTCAAACTCGATTTAAAATGGACTGAGATGCATTTTCAATGTGATATTTAAGTGAATTTGGAAAACTGTTACTTAACTGTATCAGATCAGGGCTATAGATACAATTTCATTGACCAAATACACCGAGCCTGACCTATTGCTATCTCCATTCCAATTACAATAGAACAACATCCTGAAACAACACTTCGAAAATTGAGCTGTAAAGTAAACAAGAGAACAAGAGATATAATTAAACAAACACAACTGACGACAAAATGAGTTATTAGTACCAGGTTGTGTGTGTGTGTACCATGATTTTGTACCATTATTGCACGTTGACAATGTGAGTAATTCTATTAGTCCAGACCACAGGACAAATACAATGTGCACAATGGAGGCAAATTTGAAGACACATCAATTAAGTGGAAGGAATACCTCAGAATATCATGTGGACGTTTTCCATTCTAGCTTTCCTCTGATGAAATATTAAATTAATCATAAATTATTAAAATATACAAATGGGACAGCAAAAAATTAAACAGAAATTTGGCAGCTGTAATAGGAGTCTTCATTGAAATTCAGTTAAAATATGTTAACATAATACTATATCTAGATACAGAAAAACATTTTGCTCACTCGTTCAAAATGCAGTCTATAGGTAAATAAATAATGACAAAAAAATTGGTAGAAAAATATTACAGCTTTGGACAGTGATGAAAAAACAATAATAAATTAGAGTGTTTTCTTGGAATAACCAAGAAATAAAAGAATTACTGTTTTAATAGGGTTCAAGTGAGCTTCACTAAAGATTTTTCTGTAGCCAGTATAACTATACCAATAATCCAGACTAAATGAGTCCACAATTAACCCTAGGCCTTTAACAACATTAAGTTCCGGTAATTAAATTCAACAGGAACCTTTATATTAATGTGTACCTTTTTTCCACCAAATAATTTCTGTTACATTTACATACAGTATCAGAATTTCACAGAAGCACTAGCTGCATTTCTTTCAGCATGGGTTCCCAATAAATGAAGCTAAACAGTACGAACACATACACATACACACCGTATGGCAGGTGTTCATAGCCTAAAGGGAGTCTACCATTTCCCAAAGGAGTTGATTGGGTAGACTGAACTATTCTCTATGGATGATGGGGGAGTCAGGTGTAAATTCTGTCATCTCTCATTCCAACCAAAGCCATGTTACACCAAGATGTATCTTTTCTCCACCCCCAAGCATGAATTAATTTTCCTCAGAACTCCTCCAAAGGCGCATGCATGATTCATGACATAGTCTCTGTTCGCAGTCTGATTTATTCTCATATACAAAATGACAAGTACTTCAAACACTGAGCATCATGCAATGCCAGCTTCAATAAGCTGCAGGACAGACGAATGAGACTGGGAAACGGAAGTGTACAACAAGAGAGCACAAAATATGGAAATTTAACTACAAATTTCTGCATTGAGGTTATTTACAGTTGCAGAGCTTAGAAGCATAATGAATAATTTTGGAAATTGTAATCATATGCCCAAATTTTATAGAACAATACCAACACTCTTGATTGTATTCACTCCTGAAATGTTGCTTTGTCTGGCTTGTACACTACACTACAGTTGGTACTGAGTCTGTTTATTTTGTGTATTGCCAGCTATTTATTTTTTACTTTTTCAGTTTGTATTGGTTACATTGGTCTTTGTATTGGTTCATCAATCTCTTTCACTGAGATGTGCCTTAGACAAATGCATCAAAATGACAGCAACGAATGAAATCACATTAAAAGACTGCATGATATTGCACATTAATACACCAGAGTGCTCTCCCAATGCATCAAACCGACAAATATTCAGAGAAATATTGGGGGGGAGGCTTAAACATACAAAGACATACTGAAACCCACTCACTTATTAAAAAATATTTCAAAGCCATGAGATTACATTTGGATCAGCAGTGAAATATACAGAAATTGCAATTCATGAAAAACATTACTATGAGAGTATATTGTTATTTATAATGTTTTGTTTTACTATTTGTCTTAAATGTGTGCTTGTGTGTGTGTGAGTGTTATGTACTCTGGGAAATAAGCAAAGGATGCATAGGATGTGAAATCAGGTTGAAATGAAAGCTGCAGAGAGACTAATGCAATAAGACCTCAACTCAGGCAAAGCGTCCCCCCCACTCCCCCGTCTCCTTCAGGAGTGAATTGCTTATAACCCCAGAGAGAGCAAGAGAGAGAGAGAGAGAGAGAGAGAGAGAGAGAGAGAGGGAGGAGAAGCAACACTACGTAAGTGTATAATAATTCTCAGAAAGTAAAATGACCATAGTGATTCACAATGAATTAGTGTTAGCCTGTATGCCACACCAGAAGACATCCTCATAAAGGAAATACAGACCCATAAACCTGGTGGAATTATATCAGCTGCCTGTTATTTTCTTTATTTCACAATGTATTTGGCTGGCTTTAATTTACAGTGATTACATTTGGGGAGAATTACTTTCAAGATAGCAAAGCAATCATGAGCCTCAATACGGTAAAAATAAATCAACATCTCCCAGCTTTCTCTCTTTCTCTTTGCACACAGAGGCTACAGTCATGGATGCACATCCTAATTAGGGAAACAAAGAGAAAGAAAGACAAAAAAAAGTCTCTCCTGTGGCTCCACTGGTTCTTAATATGCGCAGCCTTTCTCGACCCTACAGACATTACAGTAATTAGGCAGTGCCACTGACGCAGCATTGCAATTGTCTCTACTGCCTAATGCCCTGTAAACACACAGGCATACCAACCATTCCGTCTAATTCATTCCACTCATACTAATATCAAACTTCTAAAAATTTATTAGCACCAGCACCAGAAGAGGAGCACGTTAATTAACTTCAATAAACAGGATATATGTAAAAGAAAAACACAAAAACAAGTAACAATAATGAATAGGAATTTTAATATAATAGACTTTTTCTATATTAGAAGCAGAAAATAAAATTGATGTAATAAACCACACTGTACAAGTACTTCAAATATTCATTATACCGTCAATAAATGTTACATGGATATAAAATATTACAGCGTTTCTGTACTTTCTTTAATACATCATCTCAGCATGTGTATTAACATTTGTTAAGTTCAACATGTGTACCAAAAACACTGCTGTTTTTGTTTTGTTTGTTTTTTTTTTTTACATTTTTTTATTCCATGCCAAGGTGTGGCTATTTGCAGGGCATGGGTGCTTGGTAAGGTGTTGTACTTGCCCATTTCAGGAGAGACCACTTGGCACACCCTTAACAAAGCACAAAAACCCCGCTGTCTTAATTCTAACCAACTTTAAATCTTCACAACATACACTGAAAATCCCTAATATTAATTCACCTGCCTAATATTGTGTATGTCATCTTGTTCTACCAAAACAGCTTTGACCTGTTGAGGCATGGACTTCGCTCTGAATGTATGCTGTGGTATCTGGCACCAAGACATTAGCTACAGATCTTTTAAGTCCTGGAAGCTGTGAAGTGGATCAATGATGGATTGGACTTGTTTGCTTGATTCAGATATGCGGAATTTAGAGGCCAAATCAACACCATGAACTCTTGTCATGTTCCTCAACCCATTCCTGAATAATTTCTTAACTGCGGCAGCGAACCATTAGGAAATACTGTTGCCATGAAGGGGTGTACTTGATCTGCAATAATGTTTAGTAGACCTAACATCCATATGAATGCAAGGACGCAAGGTTTCCCAGCAGAACACTGGCTCCACGAGCTTGCTTTCTTTCCAATATGCATCCTGGTGTAATTTCTTCTTCATGTAAGCGAAGCATACAGTTCTAGCCATCCACATGATAAAAGAAAACATTATTCTTCATACCAGGCCACCTACTTCCACTGCATCCATGGTCCAGCTTGGATGCTTACATTGTAGGTGCTTCCGGGCCATGGACACGGGTCAAATTGGGCACACTGACCTGTCTGTGGCTACACAGTCCCTTACACATCATGCTACACTGTGTACTCTGACACCTTCCTATCAGAGCCAGCCTGAACTTTTTCAGCAATTTGTGCTGCAGGAGCTCTTCTGAGGGATTGGTCCATAAAGTCGATTCTTCACTTCCTACATGCATTAATCAGCCTTGGACTCCCATGACCCTGTCACTGTTTTACCAGTTGTTCTTCCTTGGAGAACTTGTTGGGTACTAATGATTGAATTTCAGGATCACCCCACAAGACTCACTGTTTTGGAGAAAGTCTGACCCAGTCGTCTATCTATCACAATGTGGCCCTGGTAATAGCTGCACTGCTCATTCAATAGCTGCACTGCACTTGCCCATTCTTCCTGATTCCAACACATCAACTCTGAGGACAGTTTGTCGAATTGCTGCCTAATATTTGCCTCTGTAATCACATGATCAATGTAATTTACTTCACCTGTCAGTGGTTTTAATGTTATGGCTGAGCAGAGTTAAATGAAGCATGTAATGACAATATCATCTATATGATATCTGTATTATCTCTGTCATGGGTTTCAAACAGATGAAAACGACTGCTGTAAAACATGGGTGAAACTGGTGGGATTATAAAACAGCAACAAGTCTACAAAGTTAAATATGAACACTAAAAATACAACTATAAAGTAAACAAGCATACCACATTCTTATTTATTTATTTATTTTAATCTATTACACATCTCCTGTTAGATGTTCCTAGGGAATAGAGATATATAGCAAAGACACGGACACAGATTTTGACATGGATCTCTGCTCCTTTGGACAGTAAATCATAACCAGCCTCTAACTTGACTGACATTCAAGCATGCAGTTGTGTGGTTTGTGTGTGTATGTGTATGTGTCTGGTACTATATAAGGGAAACCAATAGACACAAACAGATTTCACAGTGTCTTTGCATATCTTTGAGAGTCTCGTATACTTTTGGAGGACAAACAGTAAGATGCATCAGGAGGTGGTGGTGTTGGTATGGATGCTGCAGCTCAAGGTGAATGACCAATCACTGTTGGAGTAAGACCTATATACTGATGAAGTAAGGTGAGAAAGCACTCTGAGAGGTCAGGCACAGCAGGAGATGTCTATCTGTGCTTGGAAAAGTAAGGGCAAAATTCTGGAGCATCTGAGAGGCTATTAATTTTGGTGTGTGAATATTTTAAACACTAGTAATTACACTTGTTATAAGCAGCTAGATATGCTTAATATAGACTTTACACCCTGACTGATGAAACTGGCATCTGGTAATTATCTAGTTGAATCAGGTGTGTTAGATGAGGAAAACCAAATTGTGCTAGACCTCACAGACATGCTGTTCTAAATGAGGAAATCACCTATAACTGCTAATGCAATTTATCACAGCAAATCTTTCTGGTCTGAGAAAGAGGCAAAGAAAAGAAGAGTAAAGAAGACTGAACGATTAAACCACCTTTGAGACTTACACAATATCAAAACTATTGCTGACTCTTAAGGGTGTAGGAGGAAACAAATATTCTATCTATTCTCTGTTCAGTTTTTATTATTACTACTGTATTATAGACTGATCAGCCATAACATTAAAACCACCTGCCTAATATTGTGTAGGTCCCACTTGTGCCACCAAAACAGCTCTGACCTCTCAGGGCATGGACTCCACAAGACCTCTGAAGGTGTGCTGGCATCAAGATGTTAGGAGCAAATACTTTAATTCAAGGTGGAACCTCCACGGATTGGACTTGATAAGATTGAGATTTGCGGATTTTGGAGACCATTTCACCACCTTTGTCTTGTTCCTCAAACCAATCCTGAACTATTTTTGTAGTGTGGCAGAACAAATTATCCTGTTGAAGGAGGCCATTGCCATGAACAATGTTTTGTTTAAGTGTAACGTGTCAAAATGACATCCACATGAATGCCAAGGCCCTAGACGGCCACACAGATAAACAAATAAACAAACACATGCAAACACATGCAGACACAAAAACGTATTAAACTAAACAAATTTTAGTAGAGTTTTCTGCTAAGGTTCATGACATTTTCTGCTTGAGGTTTTCAGACATTATTAATATGATGGGCTATTAATATGTTTAAGATCTCATATATATCATATATGCTGTGATAGACTGGCAACCTGTCCAGGGTGTACCCCTGCCTTTCACCCAATGTGTGCTGGGATAGGCTCCAGCAGATCCCCGTGACCCTAATTAGGAATAAAGCGGGTATAGACAATGGATGGATGGATAGATGGATATATCATATATGATCACAACTTAACATTTTTATTTATATGCTCAATATGCTGCTTGAAATTTAGGAACAATTGGGTGAGTAAAAATCAGCATTGTCCATGGTCATCTTGTACTTGAGCTGAACTGAAAATGACCAAAACCCAAAAACACCTTCTGAATGTACAGCTGATCCAATATTCCTTCCAATGGTGTACACACAGGAGTCATTAATTATGTTTATTTGCAGTGGAGAAAAAGTAAATGTAAAAAAGTTTAAGAAATGTAAAATGTAAAATATTATTAATTGCAGAAAATGTATATTTTTTTTAAATATATTTCAAATATGTAGCATTAATGTTATCACACTGTCACAATCTTTTCTTACATATCTAATGTAGAAGAATTGCTATATTATTGTAAAGCGCATTCGTCTTAAAATTTCTAAGTGAACGATTGTTGTTGCATAAAAAAACCATTCTTATACCTGACAAGTCTGCTGCAGAGGTGTGGAAGCTAACATTTTTTTTTTTATCTTCAGCTCTTTTTCTTTAGATTGATGACTCTTTTTGGCAGCTCAGGGACTCTCAGTGGAACTTTTTCTGCTCAACTTATTGTAGTAAAGATGATGACTTTACTGGACTCACAATATATGCTTTATCAGTGCTTTATCAGTAGACTCACAATGCTTTATCGGTGTAATTCCTTATGCTGATAAATCTGTGGAATCTAAATATGAGCCAAATGTTGTG
This sequence comes from Hemibagrus wyckioides, assembly GCF_019097595.1. Taxonomy (NCBI): domain Eukaryota; kingdom Metazoa; phylum Chordata; class Actinopteri; order Siluriformes; family Bagridae; genus Hemibagrus; species Hemibagrus wyckioides. The sequence goes on along the minus strand of NC_080720.1, from coordinate 15,521,201 downwards.
TCTGTTCATAATTATACCACGTTTTGCAAATGTGAGGATGACATTTAGAAGGCAACAATAGCACACAGTGACGAAGATGTAAGGGATATAAATCTCACAAAATGGATATTTATAATCGGTTAAGAATTCACAGGTGACTTTCCCTCAGTTTAATAATAATAATAATAATAACAATAATAATAATATATGTAAATGCTGTAACAAACATAATCAAACCCTATAAATCTGGTTCTTTTCCAGTCTTTTCCATCTTCTCTTATCATGACTATAATACTCAATATAATTCCATGACGAATGCACTGATTGAATCTTTATGGTACATTAGATGAACTATGACTGGACCAGTAAATATCATGCCCCAAAATAATTGATACACATATTTATCCAGGACAGTTTTAAAGCCTGAATGGTACAAGGGGAATATTCTTGTACAAATTAGGATGATGTGAAATGGGCTATGAACCAAACATTTTGCACTTTACAAGAACAGCTGCACCCCTACAAGATCAGCCAATCAAAGTGAAGCTTTTATAGTTATTTTTAATGCATTTTAGTGTAGTCTCAAACCACTGTGCAACACAATCACTGTGACTATCTGCATGATTAGCAGTTATCAGGGCTGATAGTGAGTAGGTTGGGCTTGTTTCTTTGTTCTTTTGTACCTCGGATGCATCTATAAATCCAGAGCGCATTGAAGAAGCACTACACTAGTAGATTGCATATTGCGAGAAATGAAACAAATATTCATTATGCATAAGATGAAAGTGAAAAACAAAAGGTAAAGTATCTCCCCCCCCCATTGAAATGATGTCAGTTTTCTTTCTAGCAGTAGCAGCAGCAAGTCTCGTGCATGCGCTGCGCCTGGAAACGAGAGGGAATGGCGATGAAATCGCAAGTCATGTGTCCGCTTCATATGATTTAATATATCGAAGAAGACAATAACGCTATTAGCGTTCATTTATCAAGCCCCGCCCCTTACTGAGGCCACGCGTGTGTTGAAACTAAACAGGACAGGGCTTACCGTTACCAGATACATGGTTGTCCACCTCCACATCCCCACTCGCGTTCAGCTGAACAAAAAGTCCCGCGTAATGTGAAATCCACAGCAGTGCTGCGAAAGGACCCATTTCGTTTAGCTGGCTTTTCATCCAGAGTTGTGTTTATTCGCGCACACGAAACACTTTTCGTGGCGGGGAAAGTGTCCGATTTACGCTCCTTCCAAAGGCACTATATCCCGACAGACCAAAGTTCCTGACAGAGCAAAGTGTCAAGTGCCGCAGAAAACTGGTTAACGCGCAGCTTTTTGTTTTTCTAAAGAAACTCTAAAGAAGCTTCTCGTTCCAGCTCTGTCCAACACTCACGAACTAACTACCGAGCATCAAGAGTGTGTGGCGCAGGAACATCAACAGGAGGAGGGAGGTGTGTGTGTGTGGGCAGGACTTTGCTGGAAAATCAGTTAGGCGGAGTGATACGAGGTGCTAATTAATTCATTAAACATGTATGACGCATAGAGATACAGACTTAAAATTCACATGCGGAACGGAGAGGCTTTGAATAACATTAAAAACAAGCTGGAGGGTGTGTTGGAAACATTTTATCGTAAATGTGCAACAAATTAAATGGTCATTCACAAAAAATGAATGAATGTTCACTAAAACAATTATTTGTGTGGAAAATTGATGAAGTCTTTATTGGACTGTTCATTTACATCAGTAGGTTGTTATTAAGAGAGAGAGAGAGAGAGAGAGAGAGAGAGAGAGAATAGGAAAAAATAATCATTCTGGGAATTTATCCAAAATAACAAATGAAAGTCAACTAGTATAATCAAACAATGATCTTACTGAAGTTTTTTTTTTTTTTTTTTTGCTGGGCCATGCAAAGGCTTCCTTCATGTTTTAGCTGATTTAAGTATCACCATCATCCATATAAATAACAGCAGTCAAATAAACCACATGAAACGATATTTTGTTTAATACAGCATTGACTTGGATTGGTAAGCAAATTTTCTGGGCAAATGTTAGATTTCATCAGGTAGTACTGACGCTCCAATCTGAGAATGCAAGGAGCACCCACCAAACTGTGCACATGCTGTCTGCATAATGCGTGTGCTACAGCACAAAGCCATGAAGGTGAAGTGTGACAAATGTAGCCTAGCTACTTAATATTAAGCTTGTTAGCTGTGGTATCAGAGGAATGGCACATCAGGGCTAATTTCAGTAACTAATAGTCTCTTGCCAGTTGACATTTTCCTTAAGGAAATTAGTATGTTTTGTTTTTAGAGAAAGAAATGCTTGTAGCACAACCAAAATCACTTATAAACAAAGGCTGAAATACAGAAACATCTATCATTCTTTTGCCTTATTTAACTAACTAAAATGGAGCAGCCTATTAGGATAATTCACTAACTGCCATCCCCTGAAAAGACACAGAAGGAGGGGAGGAGGGGTGCAAATCAGCAGCCTTCATTAGCTAAGTTTTCATCAGTGTGAAATTCTGCATTTACATGCTTAGTGCTGTGAGGCAGCTGAGTGAGAGTAGTGAATATGGGTTTCACATTGAGCATGAGGATAATTGTGTTGTCTCTTCATGACAAATGAACATAGCCAGCCATATACACCTGTAGTCCTAAAGCACTGGAATCTCTGACCTAACATTGCATGTCTCCTGTAACGGTCGTCCCTAGTGTTTAGATTATTGGACACAGCACACTCATCAATAAGGCTACAAGCCCATTGAAAACCAGACAGCCAATTATGTCCCTTGGCAGGTATAAGACATTGTGGGAAGCACTCAGACCTCAACAGCACAAGGCCAATATGTGAAAACATCAAGGACCTATTATTGGCGTCATTGCATTCACAGGTTTTACACTCAGCAAGATGTGAGAGAAACTGCATAACCACTTTAGGACCTTGTGTCACTCTTTACTTCCTGAAATGTACCCTGACTTGACACAGGCCACTCAGTCAGTCACTCACTCACTCACTCACTCACTCACCCAGCTTTAAATTATGGCAGCTGCACAACTGTGACAGTTTTTTGTGTCTTAAATAGGAACTGATCAACTGCAGTCCACTGGTAATTGCAAGGTGACATCATTTTCTGGCACTCTATTCTAGCTTGTTGAAAGGACGCAATGACTATGAGGTTAATTATGCATCAATTCATGGAATGCAAGTAATTAGCCGCTGAGCTGGTTCTTGCCAAGATTTGTATTGCTGTCATTCATTCATGCTAAGATTCATTATCATTAAGAATATCATTAAAGTGCATAATTTGACCTAAAAGACAACATTCAATCTTTGTTTTGTACTTTGAGGAATAAAAATGTCCAATGTTTTTTACAGTGGATCGGTTACAAAGTTCCGAACAACTAATGATGATGATTACTTTACAAGTTGCAGTCTTTGTTGAACAAACAAAGTTGCTTTCTAGCAGCTTGTTGAATAGCCTTCTCATGTTTAAATAGGTACACTGCAGATAGTAATATACACTGTAGGATATTGATTACAGCATTGACATCTCTTTTTCTTTTTGCTGTCTGAGTATTGATCAGTTGGTTTCTACTGCCCTTTTCATCAGGGGCCATCACGGTAGTTCTCCCATATTTGCTTTTGTTTTATGAGTGCTCCGTGTTTTCAGGGGCATTCATGACTCAGAGAAACCAAAGTGACATATAGAACCAAGGTCATTGTGTGAACTTTAAATACCAATTTTCTGACCAATGCATAGTATTTGCACCGACCCCCCCCCCATTAAAAAATAACCCATAGAAATAAAACATCACCTGATTGGAGGGTCAAAGTGTAGAGGGGTGGCTGTAATAGACCTCTGTCCTCATGTAGAGAATATGATTACTTTTGACATTAGAATCTATTTCAGTTTTCACATTATTCAATGACAAAAAAAGATAAATATGGTTGTGTGCATGAAGGGAAAATGTCAACATTAAGAAAAAAAAAATGAATTAATGCTATACCAGAAGAAGCAGAGATTGTCTATCCATATGTCAACAACATTCACGAGGAAATAAGAGGTTATCAATCCAAAAAGTTGGGCATACCATTTTCTATGGAAGGAAACCATATCTTTCCACTTCAGCACTCTGCTGCACTGGCAATTACCTACATATATGTTCCCCCTCTTTCTCTCTCTCTCTCTCTCTCTCTCCTCTGCACCTGTCACCCACTGGAGCATAGCAGGAAATGAAATATGGTGATAGGAATTCCTGCTGGTGTTTTGTGGGTCAGTGATTGTGGCGAATAGACGGAGCCCTCATTTCTAGCCCAATTTCAGGCTACCTGTTTGATAGCCAGTGCTGTCGAATTACCTCGACCCTTTCAGCCTGAGATACCAGGTGGACAGTGTTTCACTCTCATGCCACCTTCTCCTCCTTTCTTTCTCTTTCTTACAACCTTCAGTCCAAAAATCAAATGATATTTTTGGAATCTTAATGTGCAAAGTGACCTGTAAGATTTTTAATGCATGATTTAATTTTATTTAATTTAATGTCCTTATATTATATCACACATAATCTTTGTCGTATAATGAAGGGCAATTTTTTGTTGTTATTCATGGGTTCCATAATGTTTGCAAAAACTGTAAAATTTATTTTTGTCTAAGCTTGTTAGGGCAAAAAGCTGTGAACCACTCACTATTGATTAATGATTAGTGTTCTCAAATCAAAGAAGTAAATTATGTAATATTCTAGCATTAATTACTAACTATTTCAAGGCACAAGATAAAAGAAAAATAAGCTCAGTATATAAGTGTCACTGATTTTTTACAGTCAGTTATTGGTGTGCTCATTTGCACAGCCTGGCTGAGGTACTGCAGGTCTATGGTGAATATTGGGGTGGCTGACCTGAATAGGGCTACATCAGATAATTAAACTATATCTTTGTTCAAATATATAGGTTGTTCTGTGTGTAACAGCAATGTTGTTGTGAAAGTAGTTCGTAATAGAATATATAGATACTGTATTTCTATATGGAGATTATTCACTGTCATTGTCAGATAAATAAACCTGAGGTGCATCTAAAAATATTCTCAAGGGTTGATAACTGTAATAAATACACCAAGTCATTAAGGTATCAGTCTTTTTCTAATACAAACTGAACAAAGCAACTATACATGTTACCAAATTAGACAAGGATATTAAACAACTGTATAAAGCATACTGTATGTTTATCTCTGATAGAGAGTAAATTAGACTGTGTCCTGATCTGATTACAGAAATATCTGATACAAGGAGAAACCAGGAATGTGTGAGACCTGGGGTACGCTGCATCAATTACTCTGATTTCAGGTAAGGTGTAAGTTCTTGTCTGATGCTTCTGTGTTTCCAAAGGGATACTATCTTCTCCTCAGTGCCATAGTGTTTGGTTAGCACACAAAAATGCAAAAAAGGTTTTTGTTTAAAAAAACATAAGTACATATGTACATAAGTATATATAAGTACATACAGGGAGATGCTGCTCTCACAACACACATACCTGTACATAGCCAGGCAATAACAAAAACCATACCCATGTACAGGTAAAAATAGTGGGCGGAAGATGCAAAAAAACACCTCTGTCTTTTCTTTGTCTTAAGACAAAGTTTACCAGTCTATGTATCACACCTAAAGGAAAACAAGATGGGATGTCAATTCAAACCTATTAAGCACATTAAAAGCAAAATTAAACACCAGAAATGAAAAGGCTGAATTGCAATGCATTACTGCCAGTTTCACAAGGCTGTCACTATCCTCTTTATATTAGCAAGCGAGCCCGTAGGCTGTTCAATAGCATTGAGTTAACAGAGGGAAATTTATTTCATGGTTGCATAGATCTGGTCCCTTAAGGCTGCACTGCTAGCTGTTTGTGGAGATTTTCTTTGCACCTCAGCTTTTAATTGATCAATTAAAGTAATTGATTTGCCAGTGAGACAGCTTTGCTGATTTTCCCAGTCTTAATGAGTTAGTGATTAAATGGTAATGAGGGGCCAGACACATAATGCAATGTTACAGGTCATGTGGGAGCTGCAGAGATAGGAACCGCAATGTTTTACAGCATACTGGGTCCTAAAGAGGCAAAGAGGGCATATCATTTGACTGATTACTTTACCCCTTCAACTATCACCTTATTATTCAGGTTTTCACCTCAAAGCATGTTAACTAATTAACCAACTCATTCACTGATTCATCTTCAGTAACCACGTTACCCTGGTCAGGGTCAGGGTGGCTCCAGAGCAGAGAAAAGCCTTGATGGATTTTGAGAGAAACATCATTGTTTATAATCTGATACAGGCAGCTACAGGATGCTAGTGGATGGATCATATCATTGGGTAGTATAGGACTTGGGAAGGTTAAAAACTATGTGTGCAGCTGAATTCAGAATCTGTTGCAGAGGTCAAATGGCTCACACAGGCAGACCTGCAGTATCCAGTCTCAAAATGGCAAAGGACTGAGCAAGCAATAGACTGAACAAGTGCACTTAGTTACCAGAAATTGATGAAAACACCTGATGCAAAGAAAAAAATAGCATGAGCATGTCAGTTTAGCAATGCTAGCACTTTGATTGTCCATGGCTACTCCACAATTGTGTGCAATGACAGACGATGAGATTTCCGAGATGTTTAGGGAAATCATAAGAACCTGACATGGAGATGCATCTCTCTAAGGCTGAACAACAACTTAGAATTGCTGTGATTTAGTTTTTTCCGACGAGCTTCAATCCATTATTAGTTAGTAACTGCAGTGAAACTAATAGTAAAGGTATTGCCTTCACAAGTTTAAGCAATGTAAGTCTGGAACCTCCTATGGGTCCTAAGAGGCATAAAGCACAAAACGCTAAATATAAGTATGGCTAAACAAATACAGGTATACAAATGAAAGGAAAACTGGTGGCCTTTTTTTCTTGGGGAGCATTTTGCTGATATGACACTCCTTATTAGAGTGATCTCTTCAGAAATAACAATGCACCATCAATAGGGCATAAGGTCTCACTTTATGATTTGATGAGTATCACGATAATCTAAATTATATTGTCACACTGGGCATGAAGAATTCACTGCCACACCAGGAGATACACTCTCCTGTATTTTAATGCTCTTTTTCTTTGATCATTTCTATACCAACAGACTATATAAAGCACATGGACTCTCACACTTAGTGTAAAGCCCTAATGCTTGTCCATTCCTACTTTTCAGTTGATGCCTTTATATTTTGATTGATATTGATATTTTGATTGTACAGATTTTTCTGTTTTACAATGCACCTAGATTTACAGCCAGGTCCAGCGGCAGGATCCTGCACTCTCATTGCCAGTGCCAATCCCAAGCATAGATAAAATGGGAGGGTTGCGTCAAGAAGGGCACCTGGCGTAAAACCTGTGCCAAATCAAATATGCGGACCAGATGATCTGCTCTGGCGACCCTGAAAAGGGAGCAGCTGAAAGAACAGCAACCTACATGGCACTAGATTTACCTGTGCCTGTGAAAACCTGTTTTTAATTTGTTTATTGGACTGTGTTCATCTGTGCCTTTTTTTGTATATGACTGGGATCTGCTCATTGTTTATGATATTTGTGAAATTTGTATTAATAAACCTCTTGCATGTGGATCCTAGGCACCTGCCGAGTCTTCCTCATTATAGACGTTTTTGCCTTATACCTTGTATCCAGCAGAGGTACAAGATCTTCAATCTGCCATGACCTCCTAAGGGCAATTACTGGATAGCTATACATGGCAGCCTCAACATATCTTGGAAGAAATCACCTGGGTCTGTACGTAAGGTCAAATGTGAATAGGCCGATTCTTTACACCCTCCTGGAAGCCAGCCACTTCAATCTGAATATCTTTCTGCCAGAAAAATGAGTTGATTCCCCTGCAAAACATAAAGAATTCCTCATGCAATGTGCAATTATGTTTGTGAGTTCAAATTTTTCCAGGGAGTTGGATAAGATCCATCAAGTACTGTCATTATTTACTGGAATAGTGCTCACCTGGGCTGTCATAATATTCAATACCATTATGCTGAACCAAAGTTATGCTGAGTTTTTAAGAGAAATTCACAAGGTGATTGACCTTATGAGCTCGAGTCTGAAAAAAGGAGAACATCCTTCTCTTTCTCTAACAAGGTAAACAATCAGCAGCCAATTATGCACTCCCCTTCTGATCTCTGGCAGGGGAGAGCGGATGGAATGAGCTGGCTTTGAAAGTAGTTTTCTGCTGAGGTCTAAAAAATACACTCCAAATGGAGTTAGCAAGCAAGAATGAGTTTCCCTCTCTCAACTAGTTTATCCACACAAGCATCTCATCCAATGCCATAATTACACTAATGATTGAAAGCAAAATAATAACCTTACTGATAAAGATAATATGGTGCACTTGTACAAGTATGTACCAGCACCTGTTCATTACAGTGCTACTGGTAACTTTATGGATGAAGCTATAACTAAAATATTGAATAATCCCTGTGTTAATCTTGTAGGCTCTCTAACTCTTAATGCCTAAGTGGTATTTTGTATATGGAAACACTTTCATTTATGATTACTGGGTTTTAACTGCTGTCACTGTAAAATACCAATATCATCTCTCTCTAGCCCCAGCAGCTCTCAAACAGGTAAGGAGTTTAATTGTTAGTTTATTTGTTTGTTTTCTAAGTTGTGAGCCAGCTTTGGAGTACATATATTTTCTAATTCACATCATAGAAGTTGATGAATGGAAGATGGCTTTTTTAACAACATTATTAATGCACTCTCTGTCTTTCAGGCCTTTTTATGACATATTGATTTATACCTCATCAGTAGAAAATAACGTCCAGCAGGTGAGAGCAGTCCTTCAGAAACTCTGAGACTACCCCCTGTTTGTTAAACTAGAAAAGTGTGAGTTTCATCAATCTTCTGTCAAGTTTCAAGGTTACATCCTTGATGAGAGGGGTGTGCAGATGGATCACGCAACGGTTAAACAGATACATCCCTCTTTCAAGGGAAACCCCACACTCTCAAGAGGTCAGATGGAGCCACACAATCCTTCAGATTTTACTCCAGCATCATGCATCAGAAAACAGTGTAGGAGCAGTATAATCTAAAAAAAAATAATGGTAACCCAGCTAAATTACATAGCCATGCATTCTTTTCCAGAAAACTGACACAAGCTGAACAAATCTACAATGTGAGAAGTCATAAAGCACTACCTATTAGAGATTTGGAATAGTAGCATCATTGGCTCAAAGGTGCTGAACAAGGTCAGAGAAATTACTAATTAAAACATAAAGATCAGGATAAAATTACAAAGCAGACATAACATGAATTTATAAAATACCTCAATGTAATCCATTATAGAAATACATTATAAAAGTGCAACCATAAAAAACATATATGCCCCAGATTATGAGAGAGAATGTCCTCCAATGGCTGCATACCTCAGAAACCACTGGACATGCAGGTATTCAGAATTAAGAGAAAATACATTTTTGTTCAAGGGAATCTATCCTCTAATGTCAAGCAGTTTGTCAGGTCCTGCTCACTTTGTACTCAATCATACACCTCATGCTCAAACCTGGACAGATGGTCTGGCTCTCCACCAGCTATCGACAGTTCACTGCCATGCCACTAGAGGGTGCCTTCACCTGAAGTTTAAAGCTTTTCTGTATCGATCATTTCCACTTATGCTAACGCACTATATTAGCACATGTTACGTGTTATATAAAGCACATGAACTCTCACACTCATTGTTTATACGTGTGAGTGCCAAGACTTTTAAATTTTAGCTGATCTCTGTGTTTGGCCTTTGCAGTGCATTCCTTGTTTGCCCGTCCTTGATAGCCCTATTTTTAATTCTGATTTACTGCAGATCTACCATTTGCCTTTGACTACATCTTTGAATCTCTTAGACTGTGTTTATCTGTGCCTGTTTTGTGTGATGTGTGTTTGATGTGGATCGGGTTACTGTTTATAATATTTGGGCTTGTGTGTTTCTGTTAATAAACCTCTTATGGATTCTAATCACCACTCTGAGTCTCCCTCATTACAGATTACTGTTTTGGCCTTCACAATCACCAGATCTCATCCCAGGTGAAACCTTATGGGAGATCTTGGACCAACACTCTTCATCAATCTTTTTGTGTGGATATTAGATCTTCCGTATTGCAGCCTACCAATTAACCATGTCACGGTGGGAAACTAAGTACCAATAATTTTGCAGCAAATTTAAAATCTCTCTCTCTCTCTCTCTCTCTCTCTCCATATGTGAAGTTTAAAGAACTCATACAATTTGAGGACTGCTTTCACCTTTAGGGCATTCACATTCACTCTGCAGCGAAGACTGAATATTAGACTGAATAAGACTGAAATTTGCAAAGTGAAATGCACCATTATATAGAAAATTTCCTAAAGAATGTCATAGAATGCATTTACTAATATTTGAGGAAAAGTTAGAATGACAGAAAAGTAACTGGCATCTAAATCTTCTTAAAGTCCTTTCTGATTTTCTGGTTTCTACATTCTAAATACAAACCCAAGCAATGTGCAATTGCCCTAACCCTGTCTCAGCTTGTTATTTATTTTAAATTGCCAAATAATGACTATGAATTACTCAGTAAGTTCAATAAAATGTTTAGGAAATCTTTGTACCAGACTGAGGAATCAGTCATGAGTCTGGGCTCATGAATGGCTCCTGTGAGTTTATGGGGTTAACTTTGGATTTTACTCCAATTAGACATGAATACTGAACTCACAGGCGTACATTGAAAACAAATACTCAAAGTCACACCAATTCTGAAATAACTTCAGAGCCGGAGCAGATGGGTTTTCATTAGTGTTTCATGTTGAGTAATGCCAGCTCTGGCTGGCATAGTTAGCTGGCATACCCTTCTCTTCTCCCAGTGGCTATGCATGTCTTTTCACAGAACAAGTATTCACTGCATGATTCCAGGCAAACACAGGCTCAGGAGAAACACAGAAACATAAATCGATGGAAGGATTACAGCCGAGAGCAGCTAAATTAATAATCAAAAATAAAACATTAATGAGGAATGAAGTTGAGGAAACATTATGCAAATGTAAAATAAAAGAAAATAAGTGGAAAATGAAGTATATTTCAATTTAGTATAATAACTGTAGAGTCAAAAGTATTGTAGCTCTGTGCTTGAGGTACAATCAAATATAAAATATAAGGTTAAAGTGCAGAAAGTCAGGTTTAATACAAAGGCTTGTATATATCAGGTGACCCATGTAGTACATTTTATAAATAGCACTGTTGTTTCAAGGACCTAAAGGTAACTGGACAGATTGTCTGCACAGTTATTTTCTTGGACATCTGTGTACTGTTGCATCATTTGTTTATGCACAACAAAAGTAGCAAAAGAAAAACTAACCATGAACATAACACTCTAGACCCAGTAAAAAAATGCTTTGCTGCATTGCATTAGATGTATTTCATCAATGTTTTAAATATTAAAGATTGTGGCTCTCTAACATGTAGTAAATATTCTTTTATTCAGACTTAATTGACCTTTTCTGTCCACGTTCTAGATACAGGAATTGACTGGCAGCAGGCAGAGTCCGTTTCACAGCCAACACACCATCCCACTGGTTCTGTATATCCACATCAAGCATCTGTAGGTGAGAGGAACATGACAGTTGGTATTTCTATAGCAAGGTAATTGTCCTTCATGAGTCATGAATCAGAGAATAGAATCCCCCCATCAAACTGATCTCTCATGGACAAACATTTTTTACCTTAAACAATATTTTTTTAACTTTAATTTCATGAAATCCTACCTTGTAAGTGTAAACAAATTGAGAAAAAGGTCTAAGCGTAAGTTTATTGTGCAACTGACAAGCATAATAGAAATAAATAGTTAAATCTAAAACACTGGCACCAGAAGCAATGTAGAATGGGAAGCACTTCATTCTCATTAGTACTGAAAATAGTTCTTACAGAAAAACAAACCTATTCAGAAAATATGTCTAAATTTCTCAGTCTCAGACAGGCCACATAAACTCCTTATGCTCTGTAATATGTCGACATTTATGTAAAAATAACACAAATAATAGGTAAATCCAATTAGAGAGTCAAAATGCAAAGAGAGCAGTTTTTTATTAACCGACCTTCCTCTCTCCCCTCTATCTTTTTGTCCCTGTTCTTTCTGTACTCTGCTCACTGTGATTCCTTCGCCTGTCACATCAGTTTTACTACTCTGACACCTCAGCATTTCCTGCTTATGAAAACTCATTGGGATAAAGAGCAAAGGACTATAGAAATAGGCAGGATGAAAAGCCATGAAGCAGAAGAGAAAATTCCCTCCATCCCTTCAGAGTGTGGCAGCAGAAAGTGCTGAGCACATAGTGTTTAGGATTTTCTGACTTATATGTGCCAGGAAAGTCAAGAATTTACCACACTGCATGCGCTATCAGATGGAGTATCTACTCTCACTTTATAAAATACTTTCTTGGGCTCTGCAATGGTAGAATAACACACACACACCCACACACACCCACACACACACACACACGCATGCACACACACTCAACCCAGCCCATCTGGATCAAGCAGCCATGCCACAGAGAACGCCTCATTTCCCCCATTGATGTTCGATGTGAACATTAACTGAATCTTTTATATGCATTGTGCTGCTACCACGTGATAGGTGGATTGGAAATGAGCAGGTGTACAGATGTTCCTTTCAAAATGAACAGTGAGTGTATATACCCAGTGGGGTCCAAAAATCTGAGACACACTAGTTTTAATTGTTTAACTTTCAACCTTTTATTTGCAGTTGAAACGTATTGAAAACCTGCACCGCAAGTTAAATGCAGTTTTTGACAATATGTTTATTTATAGCAATAGAATGCAGGGCACCTCAGGTATGAGGGGATAAAGAATCAATTTCTTTTTATTTATAGTTAGCAGATAATTTGTATCTTTCTGACAAAACATAACATATTACCAAGCTCTTGACTCTGACATGCAGTCATGTAGATAAATGGCTACGTACTATAATGCTTATAAACCATATGTCTTTTTTCTAGTCAGAATACGAGTGACTAATGCTGGTCAGCCATAGGCCATAAGCAACATGGGGAACAGCTTGAAATCTAACTGTGCTGCAGACAGTGGTTATTTAAAGCCAAATCAGTTTGGCAGGGCTAAAACTTTAGTCTCTAAGAATTAATTTTAGTGTGTAGCTAGATAAACAATAGTCATGGTTAGTGCAGGTTTAATTAACTTCTTCCTGCCATGCCAGTGTTGCAATCGGCCTGTAACTTGTCTCCGCTCTGACTTTGTAAGACAGTGATAAAACATCCCAGAATTAGGCACAGCCATTTGTCTCTCGCTCCTTCTCTTTCTCGCGCTCTCTCTCTTTCCAGTGAAAGCAGGCCCAAGGCTGTAAAACACACATCATTTGACAGCTCTATTACTACATATGAGTATGGACAACAATAAAATGATGGGAAAGTCACCGAGCAAATAGGTTGAATGTGGAGGAAAATCAGAGAGAGAGAGAGAAAGAGAGAGAGAGAGAGAGAGAGAGAGAGAGAGAGAGAGAGAGACACCACTGGTGAAATCACTCAAGAAAAAGAGAATGTGCCCTGATGTTAAGGTACATAGTATATAAATATAAAATTACTCTCTTTGTAATTCTCATATAGTTAAATACATGAGACATGTGGTAGAAAACAGAGAGAATTCTACTGTAACCATCAAAAGCTGTGTCATATGACACAATATTTTCAATACATATTTTAGTCATTCAGACAGCTTTCCTCATCTTCTCACCTCACACACATCATGTACACACCATATGCAGTTGTCTGTGTAACATTTTTTTTGTTCACTACTGTCAAAGCTACAGGTACTCTCTCCCTCAATGCATTTGCAAGACTCATATTGTCTTTATATTTTCTTTTAAGAAACTCTGAGGTGACCACCAATATGAAGTTCCATGAAGACATCTCTCACCAGCCTGTTTACTCCAGTCTCTCACATGTGGCTGGTTTTTTTTAATTACTTTTGTCCAGATATCTCAGCTTGCCTTTCTTATTCTGCCATTGACACTGTTGAGAAAACAGTAACGATAAAGATAAAGGCACACATTTCTTGTCAAGCTCCATGTAAATGACTCAAACACATAACTCAAAGAATCAGTGCCTTGAATTATGTTGTAAATCACTAGATATAAACAAAGGATTCATGTATAAAGGGCTCTACACTTGTGCCAACTCAAGTATGATATGGTGAATAATACCTTCGTGTTCCTATGATATGATCTTTTTTTTTTCTTTTGTTGTTTTCCTGCTGATAAATTAATGCACTGTGCTGACGTGTGTGGAGGGATGTACGATTCGCTGACACAATATAATTTTCACACCCATTTTTGTTAAAAAATGCATGTGTGCTACAGTCTTCCATTAGTTTTGACATGCATGTAAATGTAGAGTGAATTGCATAGAAATTTTTCAATCTCCACCATAATATTGCTTCAGATTTCAGCATTGCTATATTTAAATATATGTACTGTATTGACATAATAGTCAGCAATATCTGTTAGAATGGTTTTAGAAACATTAGAACTATCAGCTTTGCACTTCACATGAGGTCAGTTTGCCACACGTTTTTCTCCCTCTTTTGATGCTTATTAAGGCCCTAAAAAGATAATCTCAACATCATTCAAGACATGTACATTCTTTATGCCTACATAGCCTATATAAAAAGTGTGAAATTGCTTTTCACTGATAAAGATGGTGTGAGGCAAATTATCTAGATAAAGCTCCTGGGCACAGGGCTTTAATAAGACTTGGCAGAGATTGTATTTTGCGAAGAAACTAATTTCCAAACCATTAAACAACACGTGTTTGCTTGTAGTGCAATTACACGTAATTAGTAGGCTAGGTAGTGACTCCTAAGCATTCAGTTTCATTGATAAAAACATTCAAATTAGTTAAAATAGGTGTCTATGTACACATAGTTCTTAAAGATCAGTGCAAACAATTTGATTGGATATAGCACACCTAATCACACCTCTTGATAATGTATTTGCTCTAACCCAGCTTATTTTGACATTTGTGTCATGGTACACCCTGTACCTGATGTTCATGAAGATTCCAAAAATATTCAGTGTGCTGAATTTATGCCTCATTACTGGTCAAAAAATTGAGCCCAATGTGTTATTCTATGAGCTGTCTGGTCTACAAAAGAATAGTATATAAGCCTTAGCAATAATGTGCATTTGAAATAACAAAGAAATCATGTTATTTTGTTTGATGAACACATCAAAATATAGTAACATAAAGTCAAGTACTCCACTGAGGACTGCAACGTGGTTTAAATACAGAAATGTAGCATATTAAGCATTTTATATGTCTATTTTCACTGGGTTTTATAAATTCTACTACTTGACTCTAGGGCTTTTTGTGACTATAAAAATCAAAGCAGCATGTTTTGTTCTACTGCAGTCTCTTTGTTGTTTTCTCTCTTCCTTGTTTCAGCTGAGAGAGGGAGAGAGGGAGAGAACTTGCTCATTGCCTTGCCTCACCATCTGAGTGTGAGTTTGAGAGGTGATCAATAGAGCTGTGCAATTGTGTATGTGATGCAGGTGAGAAAGGTGGAACAGTCCAGCGAGAGAGAGAGAGAGAGAGAGAGAGAGAGAGAGAGAGAGAGAGAGAGAGAGAGAGAGAGAAAGAGAGAGAGAGAGAGAGAGAGAGAGAGAAAGAGTGAAAGAGAGAGAGAGAGAGAGAGAGAGAGAGAGAGAGCATGTTGTATGCTCAGGATACAATACCCTGGTGAGAAGGTTTTGCTGGGAGGAAATCACATTCTGTGAGATGCAGACAGAATGAAAATACCTCTCCATCGACACACAAAGGACAAAGTTGTTTTCTTTTCCACATCAAAAATTGAATTATCATGAAAGTTTCACAACCAAATTTTTTGATATTGTGTGATTGAGCTATAATGGACTGGGGAAAAAATGTGATTCACTCAATTCCTGTCTCTACTCTCATCTAATAAGCTTTAACTTTCTCTCTACTCATGCTCACTGCTGCTCTTATAGTGCTCTCACAAATCCACTTTCTTATTTCTCTCACCTTTCATTCTCTCTTCTTTCATCTCGCTGCGGAGAAGGTGGCTTTCAGCTTTCATGTAAGGTCCGCAAGGTCAGCAGAATGAGAGTGAGAGGGAGAAAGAGAGAAGGGAGGTCCATAAATCCATAAGCCTGAGGTGTCTCAGGTAGAGAATGCTGAACCTTGTCTCTGTCTGTGAAATGTAAAGGGAGATTCTTAAGGGAGGTTCACTTCACAGTGGGATGACTGCCCTTTAAAATCTTCAGCCTTACTTACATTACTCATTCTCTTTGTGCTACACTGCAGCTCACCATGTGCACTACTGGAGACAAAACATTTAATATTCTCTTTTCTTTGTTTCTTGTTTGCAGCTCTTGTTCTTTCAGGTTTTTGACACCTTTGTTGCTGATGATTTGTTTGCTCCCTGATTCATTCTTTAGCAGATCATCAATTCGAAACATACAATCTCTGAAAAGAGGCTTTTGTTGTGTCGTATTGTTGTGTTATTTCATTTGTTTGGCTATGTCTGATGATTGGTTTTGAGAAATTGGGAGGGTGAGTCGTTAAAAAAAGCCTTTTTGATGATAAGAGAGTGAGAGCTTGATTAGAAACATGCATTTATAAAGCAATCATAAGTAAATTGCAGCAGCGGTAAGAGGGGTGAAAAGCTTTGACAAAAAGCGCAGCTCATCACAGTACTTATTCGAAACTAAATACACTATTCAAAGCAGCATGACAGCAGTTTAAACCTACACTTTGAAACGGAGGAAAGACTTACAACTGTTTCAACATTAATAATGCAAACGTGCCATTTTAAGAAGAAACAACTTATGCCATGTGTATTGAAGTGATACTTGTTGTTGAACCATTTTCTCATGGTGCATATTCAAATAGACAAATGAGATTACCCCATTACTTCCCTTTGCCTCAGAAGACTTTTTTCCCTGGGATAACTTAAACCATTAACATGTGCAGCATCCGGAGTTATGATGTGGTGGGCAGCTAATTTAATCAGTAACCTGAACTCACTACCATCCATCTTCCCAGAGGGTCTCGGGTGAAGTTAGCAGATCAAGAGTGGGGCTCATGTGTATCAAATTAGTGATTACTGCTTTAACTCCATCCCAGTATAAACCCATACTATCTCTGCCTCCTTATTGGTTCATCTCAGAAAGAGATTTTATCTTGTGCATTTTCAACACTTCTTTTGATGAAATTTTTATCAAGGAGATACGTTTCTCATCAAAAGATTTAAACCACCTTAACCAAATCCATTCTCCACAACACACTAGAGGTGTATGATTAAATCTACAGAAGAGACATGGCTGTGTACAATTGCGCTAGGTATGGTGAGATGCAAAAACATGCTAATATTATGCAGTGCACAACGTTTTGCTGATGTCTCTGTCTGAAACTATAAATGAAAAATAGATAACACCAGATTTCTTACTGTCTCATCAAATGGCTGAGCAGGAGATGGATGGAAAATACTTGTGATACCTCCATTTGTGAAAATGGAAAGATGTTAAGCATGGGACTGGCACCCAGAGAGCACAAAAGTTCTGATTGATTAGCATGAAAAAAAAAAGGCTTGGTGCAGGATACAAATGCACATAGCACTAAAGCGCAGTAGAGCTTTAAAATATAGATCACACTTGAATGAGTAAAACTATGTACATTGACATTTAAAATCTATTGAAATTACAATGCATATGCATATCTGAGTGTCATTCAAATCCATTGACACAGCAAGTTCAAATTCTTTCATTCATTCACATGTCCGCGTTCGTGTGTCTGTCCAAGTGTGATCGGGAATAGAAAAAAAGCGATGAAGCCTAGTCTTTAATCTGTATTTTATGATGATGGTCACACTTCAGCAGAGCAGATCAGAACAGAAACTAAGAGCGATTATGATGCAGCCTCATGCAGGGATGTGTTGTAAAGAACACACACAGCACTCAGCCTGCATATCAAATTCATCACGACACAGCATGATCGTTAAAATGAAGTATAATACAATTTCATATCTACATAGATATATTGCTAACACTTGAGTAGAACCTAAACTGGCACTTCATAACACATTAACAAAAAATGCATACATTCAATTATTAAGCAATTCTGGAGTTTGATGAAAAGTGTATATAACCTGACACTCAACATTATAGGTTTTATTTAATTACATTACATGAAACAGAAGAGTCCTCAGTTATTACCCTAACCCAATATGAATGGATTTAATGTCACTGCATCATCATCATCATATCAAAGTATTTATCTGCTTTCAACAGAAGGCATGATTTTCAAGGTTTAAACTAAGGTGGTAATGAATTGTGTATCAGGTATGAAATAGTGTTTATTTTGTACATTACCTCCTTATGAATCCCATATATATGCAAAATGAATAAAAATGAAATGATACAACACTGAAGACATCATGATTGGCATCATGAATGTATTACAAAAAGCATATGTTGATGGCCATCAAATAAATGGTGATTGAAACATAGAAATCTATCTACATCTCTGTCCAGAAGCCTACACCTTTGTGAGTCCTCACTGTTTTGCATTCACCCCAATATGTACTCCACTCCTAGGTTCTCAAAGCTCATTTCTAGCTTGTTAAAAAGCAATTCATCACTTCACTTCTCACTCTAATGCGTCAAAAACAATGCAATCAAGACTTTTGATTTGTCTGGCTAGAATGCAAAGGATGCATGAAAGAGGCAGCATGGCCAGACATCACAAATGGTTTCAGAAAGCATTGCAAAAAGAAATCAGTCACTTGTATACCACCTATATATATATATATATATATATATATATATATATATATTAAATTAATTAAATAACTATTGTGACAAGCAGAAAGAATGGTATCAAAGTGCAGCAAATGTCTTGTATGCATAAGTTAATTCTATTATAAGAATAATCACTTCATTTTTTATGCTCTAGTTCATCACAAATGAGAGAAATCGAGAGAAAGGGATGGGCCAAAAACAGAAATACGATGATGACAAAACTAACATTTAAAGGAGTAAACATTTTCTTACACTTGTCCTGTTAGTACCCTCCACTGACATAATTAATAATGCATTTAATACATCTAATTAACACTATATCTACACCTAAATGTAACCCTAAATTGGACAACCATGGTATCCCATGCATTATTTTCATTATATAAGCAAACAGTGTGCTAATATTATTTTTTGTTCAGTTTTTATTATTATTATTATTATTATTATTATTATTATTATTATTTATGTATTTATTTATTTATTTTTAATTATTATTATTATTATTTTTATTTATTGTTTGAGCAATTAGAAGATAACTTTTAAATTTAACTGCCCAGCTTCATAGCATCATAACAGCTTCATGTATGAATGTATGAATATATGAATTTTGTTTTTATATATTTATTATTAACTGTACGGATATGAGTTTAAATAATAAAATAAATCTTGCTGCTAATTACTGAAATGTTACTGTGTTAGGTAAGTTAATTTTAATCTGGAGCTATATTGTAAAGTGCAACATATTGAAACTACTTAACTAATAAATGAGGTCTTACTGTGTTCTTCTTCAGTAGTTAATGATGATATGGTTTAACAGTATTACATATACTAATTTATTACTAATTAGAGACGTATTGTGTTAGTAAAATGTAATTTTTGCAACTCTTTACAAAGTATTGTAATGGAGAATATTTGCTGTGTATTGCTATGTTACATCATTGTATTGCAGGTTGTAGGTTACTGTTGGCTTTCTTTAGACCTTGTCTGGCTACATAAAACAACACACCAACCCTCTGAGGAGATCTTAAATAACTCATATTGACATGTACATTTTAGACACGGAGATTAAGATATATTATTTAGTAGATCTCCAAGAGCAAGGTAGGGCCTAGCTATTAGAATTACTACTGTTACTAGATAGTTTGTGTGTGTGTGTGTGTGTGTGTGTGTGTGTTTGTGTGGGTGTGTGTGGGTGTGTGGTTGCAACCTTTGTATGTTTTATATTTTGTCAGAAAATAGTAGGTAAAGCAAAAATGGTCAGATATCACAGTACTAAAATGATTAGTGCAAACATAATAGTGCAAGGGGGAAACAGTGCTTTGGGATCATTTATTATTGAAGTGAATGGAATGGAATTGAGAGAAATGTATATAAAATGAAAAAGTGAGAGGGGGGAGCGGAACCAATAAGGAACTGTAGTATGGCCACTACAGAGCCAACTCAATTACAGAGTCCACTTTGTCCCAAGGCCTCTAGAATTCTCTGTCATCTGATTCAATAGCACTGGAAATTCCATCCAGCTACATCCATCACCCAAATTAAATGAAAGCCTTCATCTTTTCCTTTTTTCCACCTTCCTTCTCCTTTGCTCTATGTGAGAATGGCAATGCTGAAAAGGTCAGAAACAGAAGGAGAATCAGAATGAGAGAAAATGTAATGCCATTACAGTGTTTCACCATTTTGGGAGGGTTAGCAGTTTAATGAAGACGGAGACTATGACATGTTTATAATGCCACATTCATATTGGCAGATATAGTGAGAGGTAGACATATCAGACTAAAATAATCTCCCCAAACATATTTGTTAAGTCCAAAGGTTTTGTGAAAGGGCTGCTGTGGCAACAAGAATATTAAGCAATCTACTACTACTACTACTACTACTACTAATAATAATAATAATAATAATAGAAGAAGAAGAAGAAGAAGAAGAAGAAGAAGAAGAAGAAGAATAGGTAAAATGATGATTGAGTCAGGGGACAAAACTTCTTTATAATACAAATGTCTTTATAACATTACCTATACCTGAGCTGCTGTGGGTCACCCTGACATTCCTGCAATGGTCAATTTGTATGAATACAGTGCCTCCAGAAAATATTCACTCCCCAATAATAATTTCCTTTTTTGCTCTTCTGCAAAATCAAATCAAATATATCAAAATTGGATTTTTTTCTGTAATTCTCCAGAAATCCAATTAAATAAATCATTTTAAATTGTGTCAATATAAGAAATGCCTGGTTTTATGTTGGACAGTTTCTTTTATTCCTCATAGTAAATGTTCCCCTGTGATACCAAATTAGATAATGCATGATGGTCAACAGCAATCAAGTCATTTCAAGTCATACCACATATTTTCAGTTGGATTTAAGTCTGGGTTTTGACTCTGATATTCCAAAACACAAATACCCCCTTCCCCCCCACCCCATTCCTTTGTAGTTTTTGTCTATATATTGACATCCTAAATGCAGATAAATAGCTGACTGAGAGAGGGTCTGTCCTCAAGAATTTGCTTTTATTTGGGTCCAGCCAACTTGTTTGGCTGGACCCAAGATTTCTAGTTCTTTATGCTTAAAAAGAACTCTAGACTATCATCATACCAACCATGTGCTTGTTCACAGGAATGGAGTTGCCTGGGTGTTGGGCTACATTTAGTTTGCAAAGACCACAAAATCTTTTTCAGATGGTCATCCTCTCAGATGACCTTTCCCAGAAGTGACTTCCCTTTGATCACTATCCTATAGAAACTGACACTATGAAAAATTGATGAAATCATTGAGGTTTGTACAGGTATGTATATGAGTGTGTGTGTGCGTGTGTGTGTGTGTGTGTGTTGACCCCATCTGTCAGTTTTGTATATAACTGACAGACGGGGTCAACACCTCAGTGAAAGCAGTAGACAGAATCTCATCCCAGGCCTCCATGCAGGGCTGCTGCTTTAATCAGCCAAATGAACTGGGTTAAATGAGTATGACTGAAACTCATACATTTTAACCAACTCTCCTTCTCTCAATTTCAGCTTTCATTTCACCTTCATTCCCTCTATCAGTTATCTTTAGGCCTTATGCTGTCTGCCTCCACCAGGCAGTGGGTAGAACACACACACACACACACACACACACACAGGCACACGTCTGGGTTAATCAGTGCCGTTAATGGAGGATGGTGCTCTCAGAGAGATGGCCATTACCAGGTGAAAGGAGGATCATTCAGAAGCAAATGCTACTGGCAGGCAGAATTTCAATCAGCCACCCTATCTATACCTGACCTCTCTGCCTCTCCACTCCTTCATTTCATCCTGCTATCCATATTGGTGAACAATTTTTATTAGAGTACTATGATTACTCTTGGTATTACAGCATTGTGGGCTTTGAAATTAAATAGATTTACCCCTTTTTTGTTACTGCCTTGTGTGCACATATGTTTCTTTTCAATAGCATAAGCGTGCCTTCCAGAGCAATCTTATTAATTTTATTTCTCATTAAGAAAACATTTGATTTATTTTTCAGTCAGTAAAGGTTCGTTTTAATATGCATTGATGTAGCATATGAAGTGGATGATTACGCCATTGTGTCAATGGCATGGTGGTGCACACTACTGCTCATAGACAGGTTGGTAATAAACAGTATGAGCAAATTTTTCTTATCCATAATACTGACTCAGTCTTTATTTCTGCACCTATTCATTCTCCTATCTATCTCGTTCCATTTCCTCCTGTTTTCCTTTGTAACTGTGGATATCAGGGCAGACTCGGGAATTAATCGTAATTCAGGTGAAACTCAATTCCAGTAGCAGGCTTGGGCAATGATTAGAAGGGAACCATGCTGTAATCTGTGTAATCTGAGGCCTGATGAGCCTGACTGACTTCATGCTGGGAGCATCTCCATGGCTACACTGCACCAGCCAGCAACTCCAAACATAGAAAGGTCATTCTATTCGACACAGTAAAAAAAAAGTGTCTCACAGCTCTTTGCCAGCTCTTTTTCTGTTACACAAACTAAAGGTCAAAACAGAAAACTTTTCTAAATTATTTGCACATTAACACGTTTAGTGATAATTACATTACAGAGATTTCAAATTGAAAATATATTCAAATGAATATATAAATTATATAATAATATATAAATGGGTTCTTCTTTGCTCTATAAATAATAAAACTTTACTCTCTACAAGCCCCAAAATGTCCATTGTCCAGTCACTTGGGACAGACCCTTAAATGTCCTATGTTAATATCACCATGAGACTTTTCTCAGGTTATTACCCCCAATCTACTGGCCAAGTAGAACAAGTTAACCAGAAAATATGAAGGTTCCTGCGGTCCTACTATCATAATAACTAGCATAACTGGAACATTAAGTTATAATGTCTGGGTTAATATGCAAAAAAAAAAACCAGCCCTAATTTCTCTTCTGAACATATCCAATCCCAGTGAGTCTAAGGTTCCTATAGGACACATTTAATTATTTCTGTGGTCGGGAAAGCCATCCAAAGGTCATCCAAGGTATTCTAGGGCAAACAAAAAGCAGGGAAGCTACAAGTTAGACAGCAAGATCTGTTCAAAGTCAGGACTAAGACCTGGCCAGATGGTCTATCTGTCCACCTGGGACCTGAGGCAGAGACTCACAATATCTCTCCCACTTTCCATTTATCTTTATACAAACCTGTTTCTTTGTCTGCTCAGGAAATCACACCTAGAGCTGAGCTACCCTGGAGGACACAGCATTCCTCTGATACAGTAATGTGCTGGCATTGTTGCACTTTTGCTTGTATATATGTAAAGACACAGCAACTCATAACTTCCTGTATCTGAGCTTTATTTCTGTCAGGTAACACTAGCATCAGTTCAGATAGCTTAGCCTATCATACCTATGTGAAACAGAGAAAACACCAATTTGAAGGATGGATTCCGAGGTGCTCTGGAATTCGTTCAACTTACAGATTACTTGGAAAAGATTTCACACCAGGTTGATGTTCAAAGACCCAATGAATCATAAAAAGTCGGGGAATGGTGCTGCAATCTTCTTCTCTGAGTAAGGACAGAAGTGTACAACACAGGCATTAACCAGAAAATCCAGCAATTTTGTCATCTCTCATGAACCTATCACCCACCTGTAATCTACAAAAACAATGAAACATAATGATCTGATGATCATATGATTAATTGATTCATGAGGAATCTTCAAGTAAACAAACTCTCTGAAACACATAACTGGACACATAACTTGCCAGGCCCCAGCAAATAGTACAAATAGAACAGCACAAAGCAAGGAAAAATGTCTGTCAGCCATTGCAGAACTACTGGAACACTGGAACTACAGTGATAAGATCTCCAAAAGCCAATTGTTCTGCAAGCACTGAGATCAGAAAACCTGAGCACACAGGTATGGTGAAAATCAAAAGGGTCAAGAATCTACTGTTTTCACCATATTGCTAAGAAGTGTCTTGTTTGTCTCCAACAACACAAAATCCATTCCAAATAGAATGATCCATACATCCCATCACAGGAAATCCATGGCTAGTTACAGGTAGAGACCTATTTATATGGGATATGCCTACTACAGGAGACTTTAATCCACCACTACTGAGAATGTCTCAGACAATGCCACCCAGTATAGTTCACAAGATTCTGGCATTTTGTAGCAGCATGGGATTTCATTCATATATCACTTCAAGCCCAAAGCAATGGCCTTGTGGAAAAAAAAGTGGTGAAAATAACCAGGTATGTTCTTGACAAGACACATACTGAAAATAAAGACCTCTCCTTGAGTCTGTTAGAATACAGAAATGCACATGTAGACAACTTACAAAGTATTGCCAGTCCAGCACTACCACAGGACATTGATGTGCTTGAAGAAGGTGCTTGTCACCGTTGACACACACTATGCTGACACACTTATGCTGAGAAACACATACAAGCACAAACTTACCTAAATATAGCAATGTGTAGGTGGTAAAACACAACATATTTACACATGGTCTTAGCATTTAATGCTATTTTGAATGTCAATTGTTGAAATGTGAGAAATGCTTGTAGGGGATGTGTGGGGTTATGCAGTTAAAATACACTATATTGCCAAAAGTATTCGCTCACCCATGCAAATAATCAGAATCAGGTGTTCCAATCACTTCCATGGCCACAGGTGTATAAAATCAAGCACCTAGGCATGCAGACTGTTTTTACAAACATTTGTGAAAGAATGGGTCGCTCTCAGGAGCTCAGTGAATTCCAGCGTGGAACTGTGATAGGATGTCACCTGTGCAACAAATCCAGTCGTGAAATTTCCTCGCTCCTAAATATTCCACAGTCAACTGTCAGCTGTATTATAAGAACGTGGAAGTGTTTGGGAACAACAGCAACTCAGCCACGAAGTGGTAGGCCACGTAAACTGACGGAGCGGGGTCAGCGGATGCTGAGGCGCATAGTGCGAAGAGGTCGCCAACTTTCTGCAGAGTCGATCGCTACAGACCTCCAAACTTCATGTGGCCTTCAGATTAGCTCAAGAACAGTGCGCAGAGAGCTTCATGGAATGGGTTTCCATGGCCGAGCAGCTGCATCCAAGCCATACATCACCAAGTGCAATGCAAAGCGTCGGATGCAGTGGTGTAAAGCACGCCGCCACTGGACTCTAGAGCAGTGGAGACGCGTTCTCTGGAGTGACGAATCGCGCTTCTCCATCTGGCAATCTGATGGACGAGTCTGGGTTTGGCGGTTGCCAGGAGAACGGTACTTGTCTGATTGCATTGTGCCAAGTGTAAAGTTTGGTGGAGGGGGAATTATGGTGTGGGGTTGTTTTTCAGGAGCTGGGCTTGGCCCCTTAGTTCCAGTGAAAGGAACTCTGAATGCTTCAGCATACCAAGACATTTTGGACAATTCCATGCTCCCAACTTTGTGGGAACAGTTTGGAGCTGGCCCCTTCCTCTTCCAACATGACTGTGCACCAGGGAACAAAGCAAGGTCCATAAGGACATGGATGACATGGATGGATGAGTCTGGTGTGGATAAACTTGACTGGCCTGCACAGAGTCCTGACCTCAACCCGATAGAACAGCTTTGGGATGAATTAGAGCGGAGACTGAGAGCCAGGCCTTCTCGTCCAACATCAGTGTTTGACCTCACAAATGCGCTTCCGGAAGAATGGTCAAAAATTCCCATAAACACACTCCTAAACCTTCTGGACAGCCTTCCCAGAAGAGTTGAAGCTGTTATAGTTGCAAAGGGTGGACCGACGTCATATTGAACCCTATGGATTAGGAATGGGATGTCACTTAAGTTCATATGCGAGTCAAGGCAGGTGAGCGAATACTTTTGGCAATATAGTGTAGCTCAGGATAGAACCCTTCCCTGCCACCAGAGGTCAGTGTAACCTGAGTTCTGAGTTTTGACGTTCACTTCCTGTAAGGACATGGTTTTCAAAATGTCTCTCTTTTAGTAAATCTTACCACTATTTACTATTCATGTCATTTCTGAACCATGTTATCCTGACTGCCTTGAAAAGTGTAAACTTTTAGCTATTTGATGTTTTATCTTTTGGATTATCCAGATCAATTGAATTCAATTCACCTTGATCAACTCAATTTTATTTACATAAAAATTATTACAATAGACAGGAAAACAAAGCATCTTTACAAAAATCTGTACATACTTTTAGATTTGGATCTTTAATGAGCAAGCCAGAGGTGAAATTGGCAAGTTCCTTGAGATGAGATGAGGAAGCAACCTTCAGAGCAGCCAGCCTCAAAAAGCAACCCATCCTCTTCTGATGCTGGATAATGTTATTATTAGATATTACACTTTCACAACTGCATGCTCTGGAGACAAACAGTACTGAATATATTGAAAGGATCCTCAATATAAGCATAATATAGTCATATTTATTTTCTTTATAAGATTTAAATCTATATTATCTAAGTGAAGCACTGAGTAATGAATGATATTTGGGCATAAACTGATTTTATTAAGTGCAATCATTTGGCTAACCATGGCCATCTTTAGAGTATCTGTGTGGTACAGTATCCTGTCCACAGTAATAATTAGACCATCCATCTGGGTGTTTCCTCAAGAGCAGCATGGGTTTCTCAGTTTAAGGAAACTCCAAACTGACACAGAGCATTAGAATGGATCAGGCAGATCCAGATTTTGCCTACTCTGAAGTTTCGAAGACTTTGAGTGCATGTGACCTGACCATATGACCTGTCCATTTTTGTGCACATTTTGTGTTTAATATGGACATGCACATGGATCCTCACACCTTTCCCTAGTCAGGTTTGCTACAAGAATCTTGGTTATCTTAGTCAGTCAGCTGTGCCCCACTTCTTGCTGTGGGAGAGGTCGGCTTGAACAATTTAGTTTACGGTGTTTAAAATTAGCCCCAGCATCCTTCATTTCTGCCTGGTGAGCTGTGTTTGTGCCAGCATGCAGCACTGGCCATCCGTCAGCCCATGCCCGTCTGTGCCAGAAAGACACATCATCAGTCAGCACCGTGACCCTGTCAGTTCACGACAAAGGCGCAAGCCCAAGAGAGCTGCCTCTTCATAGGATCAACAAGCCAAAATACTTATGTGACTCATTTTTAAAGATACTCCAACAAGATACTGATACACTTGCTGATACATAAGATTTTTTTAATTAATATACTTAAAGAAGACAACTTTGTGATATAGTATCAATTACATTTGCTGTAGTGTTTCCAAATCATCATATTGTTATTTTTTACCAATAAATAAATAAAACTTAAATAAATAAATAAATAAATAAATAAATAAATAAATAAATAAATAAATAAATAAATAAATAAATGTTGTGTATGTTCTGTGTTAGGTCTGTAAAATGCCCTCTTTAGCTAGTTGCTATTGACCATCATTCAAAATGTTGTTACCATGGTAACAATCTAAATACAGAAATTCAAAAAACAACAAAACACCAACAAAAAACAAGTTGTAAATCAGAGTAACAGCAGCAGAAATTAAAAAACATGGGTTAATGAATGATGAAAGCAAGACATTATAATTTTTGGTTTTGCAGTTTGCAGCGTGCACAATAGAGTAAAACTAGCCATTAGAATAACAATAAAATTATTTTGTGCATAATCCACTGGGGGTTATGTGGGTGACTACCTTGTATGTGTTATGGAGTTTATTTAACATATTTATATATTTTAATGTTTATAATTCTCATTGCTCATCATTGCACCATTAATGTTTGTGATGCCCACTACTGCATCTAAACCATCAGCTAACATGATTGCTTTTTAGTGTTATATATAAATGAGAAAAGGAATAATTTTACACTGCTTCACTATCATGTGACCATACAGGATGTTTGTGCAATGGTGCAAGCAGGAACCAGAAGAATATATCCAGTATTCAATGAATTATGGCACTACACAAGACTGCAAAACTGGGACTGAAACCTTATACAGGTTTGGCACAGGTATATCCTTAGATTCTTCAATTATTCAACTCAACCTCACATAAATTTGTACTTTTAATGGAAATCCGTATTTCATGCTAGAGAAGTGTTACAAATTATTGTTTATGGGACATCAACTTCTCAGGAGAGATGATACTGCTTCACCAATCCAGGTCTAAGACTATGTGGCATATGTAATATCGGTCGATGAGGAAAACTGGGGTTAAAGATGGGGTCGGCCTTTTCAATCACACCATAGGACTTCCTACTGTCAGTAAATAAATCAATATCTCATTATGGCATTTGGCTTTTTTTTCTCACACTCTTGCTCTCTTTCTGTCTTTCACTCTCTTGGTTTATTTATTTCTTCTTTCTCCTTGTCTCTCACTTTCAGTGCCCTTTTTCCTGATTTTTCAATTTTTCGATGTGAATATGTCAAAGTTCATGACCACTGGCATACGTGATAACTGTTCTATAATTTTTCTTTTTTTAGCTATTTTAATATTTTCAGTAATAGTATGATATGGTGTAGATAATGACAGGTCAGCTATCTGATTTAATGGAATAGCACGAGCAGCAAGGCGACAATGACAAAACCTTTCTTACAAAAAGTGAAAAAGATAGGACAGGATAAGTATTAATCAGACAGTTGTATCTGACAGCCCTCACTACCACACCCAGATGCACAAATAAGAGATTGGAAATGATCTGATTGCTCAGACAGGCGTAGCTGACCCGACACGAAAACAGGTTGCAAGAAGTAAAAATGCAAGCAGAAGAAATAAAAATATAGTTGAAGTGGTGATATTTAATGATCAATTTTAAATATTGTATTTAATATATATTTCAGAAGAATGCTATTTTTCCACCTATTCACTAAAACACAGGGGACAGGACTGTTTGTCAGACAGATACAGTATTGTAATCTGTATACCATGAATGTCACATTGTTTTATTTGAGACATTTTAAGTGAGCAGTGAAGCGAAGCAGGAACTCATGTTTAAATAAATAAATAAAAGTTCAAATGCACAGATCACTGAAAATGTGAAATAAATTGTGAAAGAAAAGGCAGAAAGACTGAAGCGGAAGTTATTTAGACTGACTTGTGTGCCAATAAAAATAGTGAGCAGTGTAATGACACCTGAAAAGGTCAAAATGTAGAGATAAATTACACAAAATGTGCATTAGGTGTGAAATATCACATTAATGCTTACAAACTGTTTAAGTGTTATTTTACAATAAAGCATCATCAAACAAACACAAGGGAAAAATATATGTATATTTTGTATGGAGCTCCAGTGACTCAATCAATCATTTTATAGTGAAATATGTGTACACAAAATATATCTTGCATTCTTTCTTATTGCTCACAGGTTATAATTGTAGGTTAGAATGCACAACAGTTGAGATTTAGATTAGTTATTCTTCTAAACATATCCACACTCCAGAGCATTAGAAAGATATGAACATTTTTCCAAATAAATCTGTTTGTATTCAGCTTCAAAAATGGTGCCCAATCTTAGCAGACAGTAACATGCAGAAAGTGTATGCTACAAGACTGAGGCCTAGTTTATACACTTTATCTCTCCAAAATAGGAATCATGTGTAAAATGATAATTTCCAGTTACATTTAGAAAATTAAAGCAAATGACTGGTCCTTTTGCTTGTTGATGGAAATCTGATGGATTTGTTTGTTTGCTCAAAAATATAAGTGCTCTTCCACAGCCTTATGCACTGATGTGAAACCGGTATAAACAAACACTAGTGTTAAACCCAAAGCAAGCACAAATCAGTTCACAATTTTCTCCTCTATATAGTCTTCTATAGTTATTTTTTAAATTTTAGTAGCTATTTTAATGTTTTCAGTAATAATATGATATGGTGTGCATAACTACAGGTCAGCTATCTGTTTGCACAAGCAGCAAGAGTGTCAATGACATTAATAATATCCCTCTACAAAACCTTTCTTACACAAAAACAGGTTCTCTTACTTACTTCTTCAATACCAGAAAAAATGCGTAACAGAAGAAATAAAAATAAAGGTGAAGTGGTAATATTTAATGACCAATTTTGAATATTGTATTTAGTATATTTTGCAGGAGAATGCTATTTTTCCATGCATTCACTGAAATACAGGGGACAGCACTGTTTGTCAGACAGATATTGTTATCTGTATACCATGAATGTCGCATTGTTTCATTTGAGCCGTTTTAAGTGAGCAGTGAAGAGAAGCAGGAACTCGTGTTTAGCACTCACATCACTGATCCTTACATTTCAACTAAATAAATACCAATGATCTGACAACCAGAAATGCTCTGAATTTGAATATATTACAGTAATTTGTATCCTATATTTAATATGCTGTTACTGAAGGTTGCTAAAGAAAGTGTATGTGCATGTGCGTGTCAGGATCTGCTGATTGTATGTAAAGAGATTTAGAGTTTTGTGTTTTTAAAGTAAAGCAAAAAATGTTAAAACGAGCTCATTATGGGTTAAACTACTCACAGGGAAAGAAAGACTATCTTACAAAGAGGGCACAGGTTTCATTAATGAATCTTTTAGTAAAGCTTGGTGTAAATGTTTGGGTATTCCAACCTGAACTAAAGTGTTCCACTGGATTTACAAACGTTTCACAAAGACAATTTTTCTTTGTTCTTGCATGCAAATGAATTGTAAAGTGCAACGCATGTTCCAGACACAGCTCATTTACATCTAGTGATGCCTAAAATACTTCATAAAAGTTCAAATGCATAGATCACTGAAAATGTGAAATGGAATATTGAAAGAAAACGCAAAAAGGAAGTTATTTTGATTCACTTTGGTGCATATTAAACGGGTTGAAATGTAGAGACAAATTAAACAAAAGGTGCATTAGATGTGAAAGTGGAGTGAAAAGAAAATAGCGTGACATGAGAAAGGAGGAGAAAAAAAGATCTGCAATGTATCTACAACGTGATCATGCACACCAAGCACAGGGAAACACTGCTATTTTTAAATTCTTTTAAGTGTCTTGGCTGATATGCTGGAACTGTTGCACAGTGTGAAAAGAAGATATTGTGGCAAAAAGATCTGATTTGTAAGCCAGATTTCATTCTTCAAAAGCAGTCATACTGGTCTTTAAACAACCTCTCATAAGAGTAACATTAATCTTCCATCAGCTGAGGCATTCTTTTATAGTCGATGACTCTTTGCAGACAGACTGGCCTGTCCTGTCCTCGGTTTATATGTAGAATTTATTTTGTTGTAATTGACTGACTGTTTTTATTTGCCTTACTTTATTTCATATTCATTCATTTATGCCAATAATATAAAATGACTGGGTTTCACCAATTTTTAATAGCATTCTTGGACATGCAATGTGCAAATGATATGATATGAAGTTGATTAACTAAGAGAAAATACACAAAATGTAGACCTTCCTAAACTAATGCTTATTTTTTTATTTCATTGTCTGTACCACTTATCCGATCTATACTCAGGTCACAGGGAGCCTGTGCCTATCTCAGGAGTCACTGGGCATCAAGGCAGAATACACCAACCCATCGCAGGGCACACACACTCTCGGCAATTTAGAGACTCCAATCAGCCTGTCCAAGCATGTTTTTGGATTGTGGGAGGAAACCCACCAAGAACAGGGAGAACATGCAAACTCCACACACACAGTGAGCGGGAGCGAGACTTGAACCCAGGACGCTGGAGGTGTGAGGCTAACCACTAAGCCACCATGCCACCTCACTAATGCTTATATGTGGTAAAATTGTTATTTCATGATAAAGCATCATCAAACAAACACAAATAAGAAAAATATTTCTCTCTATTGCAATATATTTTTTGTATGGAGCTTGAGGTAATGAATCTGCTATCATTTTTATAGTGAAATATGAAATATAGTACAGCAGTTGATAGGTATTAATCAACCCATCAACCTATTAATTAGATCTTCATTACAACCTTATAAAACATGACTCAGTTGGGTCCTTATATCAGCTCTCAGGTCATCAACTCAGTCATCATATACAGCCCACTGCCTCATTTCATTCAGCCATTATGAACTTCCAAAAAATAATATTGTATCAGTTCACAGAACCTACTACTCAGTAAAAAGCAATAACTGATCTATCATCATTTTTGGTAGCTATTTTAATGTTTACAATATTGGGGTGTGCATAATTACATTATACATTACATTTATATTTGGTCACCACAACTGAGTAGCACAAGCAGCAGGGCAGCTTTCTTAGAAGAAGTGAGACAGGATAAGTTTTAATCAGACAGTTGTATCTGACAGCTCACTAACCTATTCATGTTCAAAATAAGAGCTTGGAGATGATCTGATTGCTCAGACACGTACGCTACCCCAACGCAAAAGCAGACAATCTTTCACTTACTTCATTGCAAGAAAAAATGCAGGCATAACAGAAGAAATAAAAATAAAGCTGATGTGGTAATATTTAATGATCAATTTTGAATATTGCATTTAGCATACTTTGTGGAAGAATGCTATCAAATACAGCCCACTACCTCACTTCATTCAAATCTTATGTACTTGCAAAAAATAATATTGTAACAGAACCTACTATTCAATTCAAAACATAGTGTACAGAGACTCCAGTACAGTGCAGGCTCACATCTCACAAGGCTGAAACACTGGTTAAAATCAATGCCCATCTAATGCAAGCCAGATCTGTGTTTAAAAACAATTCAGATTGGAATTGATCTTCAGCTTTCTTTTTTTTTTTTGTGCTGATGATGTCCTTGTCCAGATTGTACGAGAAATAATTTGTAAGAAATAGCACTATATCAGCTATAAACAATGTTACGATGGCAGAGACGGACACAAGTACAGGATAAGACAGCTTTATTTACAATCCAAAATCATAAACATTGAACATCCTTCGGTCAGGCAATCTGCAACAAAATGCACTAGGCAGTCTTTCGTGCTTTCTCTCTTTTTAAGTTAATAATCAGAATCAGGATCAGCTTTATTGCCAAGTACTGTGGGTATTACATGTACAATGAATCCGCTATGGTTTATTGGTGCATAGTTAGCAAGGATGGCAAACAATGAGAAAATACATAAAAATATAAAAGAAAAATCTAAGAATTTTAAGCAAAAGGAAAAAAGTGTATGAGATTGTAGTATTATAGTGCATAAAAATGAACCAGGGCAAATGCTAAATTACAAATGCTACATTCAGTACAGATAAAAACATTAACTGTACATTAGAGGACCAGGACAAATGCTCGCAGTTTGAGGTAGTAAGATAAGATATGGTGCAGTACGGCTGTCTGAGTCATATGTAATGCATATGAACACAACAAAGGGGGTTTATGTGTTAACGTCCATGTAGGCAGATAAGAGATCATGTCGGCTCCTGCATATTGCTGATGAGGCCAGTTGCTGATCTGAAGAAACTGATTTTATGGCGTGAGGTTTTTGTCTTGATGGAGTGCAGACTCCTGAAGGAGGGGGGTTCATCAAAAAGATTGCATCCAAGGTGAGAGGGGTCAGCCACAATCTTAACTGCCTGCTCTGGGGTCCTGGAAGTGTACAGGTCCTGAAGAGGTGGTAAATTGCAGCCAGTGTGTTTTACTTTGTTTAATAGCAGCACTTTTTGAAATAGGTTTCATTAGTATTAGGCTATGTGGAGTGTATACCGTACAAGTAATTGTGAATGAGATGTTACTATAGAAACAATAACGCATTAGAAAGTGTGCATTACTATAAACCATTTATGTTACAGCCAGAACTATTGTTCAAGCAGTGCATTTACATCTTCTAATTCAAGAAGTAAACACATTATGGTATATAAAGAGATTAACAACTTAATTGTAAATTAACAACTTTATTGTATTAGGTTTATTGTTTTTGAAGCTAATGGGTTTAATAATAATTAGATGCAGGTTAAAGCTAATAGATGTTAGCTAATAAGCTGTTTTATAGTTGCTTTGCATTTTTTTTCAGTAGCTAACTAGCAAAGTGCCCCCACCATGATTAAGTTATTTAAATAGGTTATTATTTTGATTAAATAAAAAACTATTTGCAAACAGTTATTTAGAAGACAATCTTTCATCTTCAACTCAGTCACCTTGTTTGCTAAGTAACACTGCCAATCCTGTCAGGTGAGGAAGCCATGAATGTCATAAATCTGCTGTTTCAAGTAATCCTATAATTAATTGATAGGACTGAGGTTTGATTTTGCAGGCCAGTCATACTATTGCACCAGTGTTCGAAAAAGTCTAACTTATTATTGTGTATCCTACAGGCTTTATCATAGAACGTGGGAGTGTCAGTGTTGTGTTCTGCTTGGACATGAAGCATGAAAGTCAAACCTCTTATTCTAACAAAGTTAGTAACATTTGTCTGTGTGTGCATGTGTGTGCAAAATACAAAAGATAGTATATCAAATAGTAATTAGAAAACATGACACTTCTATTAGGCAAAGACAACTAGATGACTTCCATTTTGACTTTACCCTTAGGGAGAAAAATACCCTTGGCATGTATTATTTTTATGGCATGATACATAAAAACTGCTATCATGAAATCCAGCCAACCACATCACGTAAATAGTAAATTTATGCCATCATATTTGTTGTGTGAATAATAGATGCATTAGATGTCTTCTGCCTTAACACATATCAGGCACTTGTGTGCATGCATTACTACAAATTACTCCTCCATCTCAATCTCAATCTCTTTAATCATTTAGCATTTATCGTCACTGCAAAAATGAAATGTGTTGGTTAAATGCACATTATATATGGCCAGCTCAGTGTTTCTGGCATACCATTATTCTTGGTATTCTCATATTCCCTCAGCCATGCATATACTGTACATGTATAGTTATGGATCATTGTTTCTCATGTAGCACACCTATGTACTACACACCTCTCTGCATACGAAAAACAAATCAGTTCTGAATGCAATGTGCACTGAGAAGTGTTAATAGTTCTCATGTTGCAGCCTTAAAGCTGTAACCTTTAGCTCCCTATATACAGTATTGTTCACACTTGTGGGTAAAACAAATGTATTCATATGTCCACTGAGAATTCATGGTAAACAAGATCGGCAAACACTCTACTGAAGGTTCATTACAGTCATGCTCTGTTAGGCAATGTTGATCTGTAGATGAGTGACATTCATCAGTGACTGGCTAGTTCATGGCAGAAGGGAATGTGACAGATTTAGTGAAGGAAGAGAAAGAAACTGCAATGTGCACTGAACTGTGCTCTTTTCATTATCCAGCTACCAATCAATAATAGCTGCATCTCTTGCCAACAGAACATGACACACACACAAAAGCATTACCTTAGAGAGAGAAAAAGCGGATGGGGGGATTCTTTTGGCTCAGACCGAGGATAAAGCAGTTAATTCCCACAGAAGCCAATCTTGTATTTCTTTTCTGCAATGGCTAAAGTACTAACAGGGTCAATATGCTCCTTTGAACATTGATTCTTTCATTCATTTTCAGTTACTGCTTAATTCTGGTGGGGCTTGTGGAAGATCTGGAGCCTATCTTTAAGAGCAAAGCAGGAATACACCCTGAATTGGATGACAGTTATTTGTACAGCACTCAAGCATACATTTTTATCCTCAAACCAAATATATGTCACTGAATATTTAGTAAAAGTCTTTTCTATAAACACTTACAGGTTATGGTTCAGTGGTCCGGTGACCTGTCCTAATGGTACTCTTCCTAAACATTGCAGCTAATTACATAGACTCAGTTTTGTCGTACTGTATTTGGGCAGGAACTTTTTGTGGGTAGTTCAAGGTATGAGTTTGGGGCCTGTGCCTGGGGGACTGTGCTGGTTAATAAAAGAAGCATAATGCCCTCTACTGGCTAAATTTTTTTTAATGTTTCCTATGGTTTAAACAGTTTTAACAGCAGTCTTGTTTGCCAAGTTCTCATGATTAAAGATCATGATAAAGAGGTATTCTTGCAGTAGTTTTGTTTTCAGATTCTTACTTGCATGCCTGTTTCTGCCTACTATGGGATATTATGGAGGCAGAAAATTACAGTGAATTCTCATTTATTAGCCATAAATATCATCCACCAACAAGAACAGTATTGTCAAGTGCATTTGCAAAACCCATCAAGCACCATGATGAAACTGGCTCACATGCAGACCATCCCAGTAAAGCAAGACCAAAATTTACCTCTGCTGCGGAGGAGAAGTTCATTTAGAGTTACCAGCCTCAGAAATCACCAATTAACAGCACCTCAGATTAGAGCCGTTATGAAGGCTTTACAGAGCATCAGTAGCAGACATATCTCAATATCAACTGTTCAAAGGACATTATTGTGTATTTTGGCCGCCTTTAGCATTGTTTTACAATGTAGAAAGAAATAAACATCAGGAAAGACCATGGAATTAGAAGATGTGTCCAAACTTTTGACTGGTAGTGTGTATATATATATATATATATATATATATATATATATATATATATATATATATATATATATATACACTATATTGCCAAAAGTATTCGCTCACCTGCCTTGACTCGCATATGAACTTAAGTGACATCCCATTCCTAATCCATAGGGTTCAATATGACGTCGGTCCACCCTTTGCAGCTATAACAGCTTCAACTCTTCTGGGAAGGCTGTCCACAAGGTTTAGGAGTGTGTTTATGGGAATTTTTAACCATTCTTCCAGAAGCGCATTTGTGAGGTCACACACTGATGTTGGACGAGAAGGCCTGGCTCTCAGTCTCTGCTCTAATTCATCCCAAAGGTGTTCTATCGGGTTGAGGTCAGGACTCTGTGCAGGCCAGTCAAGTTCATCCACACCAGACTCTGTCATCCATGTCTTTAAGGACCTTGCTTTGTGCACTGGTGCACAGTCATGTTGGAAGAGGAAGGGGCCAGCTCCAAACTGTTCCCACAAAGTTGGGAGCATGGAATTGTCCAAAATGTCTTGGTATGTTGAAGCATTCAGAGTTCCTTTCACTGGAACTAAGGGGCCAAGCCCAGCTCCTGAAAAACAACCCCACACCATAATCCCCCCTCCACCAAACTTTACACTTGGCACAATGCAGTCAGACAAGTACCGTTCTCCTGGCAACCGCCAAACCCAGACTCGTCCATCAGATTGCCAGATGGAGAAGCGCGATTCGTCACTCCAGAGAACGCGTCTCCACTGCTCTAGAGTCCAGTGGCGGCGTGCTTTACACCACTGCATCTGACGCTTTGCATTGCACTTGGTGATGTATGGCTTGGATGCAGCTGCTCGGCCATGGAAACCCATTCCATGAAGCTCTCTGCGCACTGTTCTTGAGCTAATCTGAAGGCCACATGAAGTTTGGAGGTCTGTAGCGATTGACTCTGCAGAAAGTTGGCGACCTCTTCACACTATGCGCCTCAGCATCCACTGACCCCGCTCCGTCAGTTTACGTGGCCTACCACTTCGTGGCTGAGTTGCTGTCGTTCCCAAACACTTCCACGTTCTTATAATACAGCTGACAGTTAACTGTGGAATATTTAGGAGCGAGGAAATTTCACGACTGGATTTGTTGCACAGGTGGCATCCTATCACAGTTCCACGCTGGAATTCACTGAGCTCCTGAGAGCGACCCATTCTTTCACAAATGTTTGTAAAAACAGTCTGCATGCCTAGGTGCTTGATTTTATACACCTGTGGCCATGGAAGTGATTGGAACACCTGATTCTGATTATTTGGATGGGTGAGCGAATACTTTTGGCAATATAGTGTATATATATATATATATATATATATATATATATATATATATAGAGAGAGAGAGAGAGAGAGAGAGAGAGAGAGAGAAAGAGAGAGAGAAATATAATACAAGTAATACAAGCTATGTGATAAATTACCAAAATTTAAAATGGCATAGATACATGTACATCACTTTTTTATCTCAGTTAGTAGATTGTTATTGTAGTTATGTAAACACTACAATAAAAAGAATACAATTTCACATAATTTCTCAGTTATATATATTAGTTTACAGAACCATAAAGGTTCTGTAGCCACGGAAAACAGCACGGTTGTAATCCAGGTTTAGAGTAGCATACAGCATCTTCTTTCCTGGACTCTTTGGTGTAAAACGTACCTCAGTGTTTATGGTCTCACTGGGCTGCAAAAGTTCAACACTGTAGCAGGGAAGAAGAAGCCAGCATAGAAATGAATACAGTGGTCTTACTATACATTCTGTGTCAATAATTATTTTTTTTTTTTTTACCAGTTAGGCAATATAATGGATAAAGTGGAAGAAAGTAAATAAACAGCTAAATGGCCGAGATAACAAGGTATAAAGGTTAGAGGTTAGATTTAGTTTGAATGCAACATCCATGCTTTCTTTAAGATGACTCAATACCTGAACTTTGTTCAGTACAAACATTCCTGTGTAATCTGTATGTCTGCATTACAAACATATTTCACATGCACTTTCTTTGTGTGTCTCATGCAAAAAGTCTCCCATATTAAATGGTTTAGCTCATAGTGAACATAAAGCATTGCTTTATGCTGTAATACTGACGTTTCCCAATCAGTCACCACAACCAATTTAGACATGCACTATTTAGTTATTTAGAGGGTAGAAGCTGACGTCACAAAACTTTAATAGATGCAACAGTGCTTATTTTTGTTGCTTTTACACTCTACTCTATGACCCTTCAGGAAAGAATGCGTATTTTGAAAGAATCTCATTAAGAGCATTGTAAACTGTGACTGAACTGAAAGCTTTTCACATACTTAATGTGTATTTTGTCCTCCAGCAGGGCTGAACCAGCCACAGTCAACATGCCTCTCACCGGCACAGAGAATAGATTGGTGAATGTCACAGTAGCAACCTGGCGTCTGCCCACAGTGACAGTGTCTGGGTCGGCAACCTGGACAAAACAAACAGTGATATTGTTACAAGGTCAGGCAGCAAGTAAACATTTATTTTAAATGATTGATAATTTCCAGTCATTTACAATGATTGTTAATAAAGTTGATAAAGCTTCATAATTTTAAGTTAAATAAAGATTTTTTCATTCATAGTTCTGCCTTGTTTACTGTATCAGCTCTACTTCATGATAATATAAGCTATATAGATGTGCATATAAATGTGTAATTAAAAGTGTACACAATGTAAAGACCTCTTTTTCTTCTAACATGTTTTAGCCTGGATCTTCTACCTGTATGAGGATGAATGGGAAGTTGATGTTGAACTCTTTAGAAGCTATGAGTCGCTTTTCAGTTGCCATATCTGTTATGACCACTGCCAGATTGACTAGCTGTTCATTCTTCAGTGCAGAATACTGACTGTATGAGATCTGGTGTTGTAGCACAGTCTCTGAGTAAAGAGCAATAGAAAAATATGTTAGACCACAGATAACATAATAATGTTCTGGTTACAGTAAGTTATTACTATAACAGAATATATGACAGAAATGTTACTGATTGGACAATTTCATCAAAGTAATATTGCTCATTATTTTCACTTTCGCTCATTATAAACATTTCTCAGACAAAACCTCTGGAACAAGATTAAATGAATGACTGTAGCTCTATTAATAGTGATATAGACATCTTCCAAATATGGAAACATTAAATTTTTCACTGAATTAAAACTTAGGCTAAATCTTGTTTAGACATCAACTCAAATAAACATAAATTCTACACGCTTGCATGAACACATACTTCCATAAGGAGAAAGCTCAATGAAGTTATCAGCCTCCCAGAAGGTATCAGAAGGAATGGTGTCATATCGCTTTGCCTGAGCATTGGCGTATTCTCTCACTCTCTTCTGAACGCTGTCAAGATTAGTCACAATGACTGAGAAGCAGATATTTTCTCCAACAACAGGCATTTTATCAAGGTTCAGCTCTACAGAAAAACCTCGAGCTGATTCTGTGCACAAGGATATAAAACGTAGGCATTTTACTAGTCTTATCTCAATAACAATTAACAATAACACTGATGAAAAGGTAACAGTTATTTTTCATTAACAGTATAGTAAAAATAAGAGCACAGAATGACAGAATTTACCATAGTTAGTTGGTGGAGTTCTTGGCACTGTAAGCAAAAATATTCAATACTTAATAAAGTCTGTTGATTATTTACCTATATTCTTAATATATATCATAGTATAATGATATTAAATTTTTTTAAAAAATTGACACGACAGGATCGATTGTACCTAAAATTAAGGACTTACATTGACCTGATACGCTGTCAAATGGCTGTAAACCTGCAATGATGGGGAAAAGGATATGTTAGCTACATAGAAACAAAGTTAAAAAAAAAAAAACAAGCAAAAAGCATTTTAAATTCTCTTTCTCTCTCTCTCTCTCTCTCTCTCTCTCTCTCTCTCTTTCTCTCTCTCTGTATTACTTGATCTCTTATTTCACCTTTGTTGTGTTTGTAGGTAGAAGTGATGTCCTGTGGTTTGTCAGATCCCAGGCCCTTGGTGCATATGAGAGCACCCACTCTGTCTGTTTCAGTGGTGCAGCTCAATATTTGTGATTGGCACATAATGTACCTATGCACTACAGCATTAACTTCAGCGTAGATGAATGGGACATCATAGTTCATGTCAGTCCGACACTCCCGAATAGCTTTTACTGGGGCAGGACCACATCTGAATGTTCCTGTAATGGGATGGGTAATTCAGCATTAAGTTCTGACATAATTAAACTGCTATACCCCTATTTACCACAAATGTCTACTAATAACAAGTTCTAGAAATTCATGATATGCTTCAGCTAAGGAAACAAGACTGACCATCACTTCTCTCCTGTGGAGTAGGGTCGACCGCCTGCCAGCCATCATATCCTTCCGGCAGATCTTCTCTCTTCATCCAGCACTCCACCCACACGTGAAAGTTCCTGCAAGGAAGATATAACAGTCTAAGAAATTTAGGTAATGTAGTAACTGACCATGCAAGTAGTGTGATCACCACTGCACCATTAATAACTCACCAGATGCTGTCACCATGAGGCAGCCTTTCCCCTTTCTCAGAGTAATACTCCTCAATCTCCATGTTCTTATTAGTGTCATGAGCCGAGTTAAAGTTGGTGACCACACGAGTCGGGATTCCCAGGACTCTCATTACTAATGAAGACATGATTTTTAAGCATGCATTTTCCCCAAAAAAGCTTTCTCATCATTACGAAATGCTTGTATTATTCAGTACCAGTGCACATGACAGCAGCAAAAACCCAGCACTGTCCATATTGGACAGGACGGAAGTTAGAATTGGCCCACTGTTTCAGAATGCTTCCACTTTCTTCCCAATCTGACGGGTTGACACCACTGCTATAATTCCCATTCCAGTTCCCTTCCAGAACACCGCAGTCATCATCATGATTTACCTGCTCAAAAGAACTCTATCAGTACACAGAAAAAGAACTGAGACAGACATGAGAGAGAAGCAGAAGAGGTTGGAGTGCAGTTGCTCACCATAGCTGAGACGACTCTGCTGATGTAAACAGGGTCAAAACGCTTAGTATAATCTCTTCTCCAGTTTTGCTTGTGTTCATTGCTCACCTGCAGCATCATCATACAGATGTCCAGGATACCACTCTCATACTGAAAACATAGATAATACATTAATCTACTGCGTCTGTGACATCAACATAAAACACTGACTATACAGATGTACAGTATATAATATTATTTATTCATATTTGAGGATGTAATTATACAACACTCATTACAATTATCTGGCTAGCTTGATGCTAACAAAAGACAAAGGGATCCATGCTTGTTATCACTTTTGTAGCTTGAACTGCACAGAGCTCAAAAATAAGGATCACTCGCTTAAGCCAGTCAAGCAAAGAAAAGATGATAAGGATCAGGTTCAAGTGACATAGACTGTTATGGATCATGCTGATAATTAAAGCAATAACTCGTTTTCCCCCTAAAAATTCTTTTAACACCAAAATTTTGAAATTCTTTCAATACCAAAGGTCAAACTTATCCTCTACCAATACTTAAAGTAACACACAGAAGCTTCTCTCACCTGATCAAAATCCCATGACCTCCTGGTTATGAAATTGTTTGTTCCCATGTACAGTAAGCCAATGCGATTCCTCACATACTCTTTTCTCTGATTTTCTTCAGGCAAGTAGACAGAGTCATCTGAAAAGTATGGACACAAACAATTTCAGAATCTTGTGGCACCTTTCCTACTCATATTAACTTTGGATAGATAATATGAGACAGAACAGTTGAATGGTTCAGTGTACTGTATAGTGTAACCTCATATGTATTAAATGAGATGCAACTTCAAGGAAAATCCAGACTCACCTGTGCACCAAGGATTACAGAGCAGAGTGATCTGTCCAATCCTGCAGCTGTAAGAGCCAAAGCGAGACACCAAATAGAGCTGATACACTCCCACAATAGCTGTAGGTGGACTGTAGACACACACAGAAGCCTTGTGAGGGGTGCTGGGGTCCATCATGCCAGGCTGAAAGTAGGCAGTCCACTGGGATGGAGATGTGACTTTTGTGGAACTGATGGGAATGTCACAGGTAAGATTTTCTGCAGGGAAGAATGATTGAAAAGAGTGAGACAGTGTATAGTAGGGTGGCTGTTTGAGGAACACCAAAGTTACAGATTCTCAGTGCAGTGCTAAATGGTCTTAAATGGTCTTTAATGTCTAAAGAAACACTGTGTGAAAGGCAAGGTGAAGGACATAGTGAGACATAAATATTGATCATTTAGAAAGAGAAAGTTAAAATGGATTGATAAAATCCATTCGTACCTTCATATTTGGATGGATTCATAGATAGATCTGTTCTGAGCATAAGGTCATCTTTGATAGACATATAAGGTCCATTGAAGCTCAGTGTGATTTTAAAGGGCTGTCCCCTCCTCACTACCAGACCATTTGAGTTCAGACCTTCTGTATTGTGCTGCACCTGGTTTTGACTTTCCTCCAGGTTAGCATACATGAGCTTCAAACCTGCACACACATAAATGCAGAGTAGACAAAGAATAACAAATTGATACAAGGTGATTTTAAAACATTTTCAAACATAAAGCTGAAAATGTTGTAGAGAAAAATACATGATAAACCACATATTACATATACATGTTCATGACAGAATTAAAGAAGCTTACCTTCCATTGTTCAGTGCCGTGTTCGCTGTTTAAGCTGCCAGCCGTAAACGCAC
Organism: Hemibagrus wyckioides; assembly: GCF_019097595.1. NCBI lineage: Eukaryota > Metazoa > Chordata > Actinopteri > Siluriformes > Bagridae > Hemibagrus > Hemibagrus wyckioides. The sequence goes on along the minus strand of NC_080720.1, from coordinate 15,477,806 downwards.
CAGTCCTTTATATCATCAGCATCATGCCACTCCTTGGCAAAAATCTCCAAAGAATTTCTTGTGTAACTACAGACATGCAGTGAAACCCTCCCAAATGCTGAAGTCACACATTGCAAATATCTTGATGCAACTATCTTCCAGATAGCAGATAGTACAGAAAGATTGTGTTGGGTCATAATCATAGTGCCTTGCATTTAACAAAAATCGTTTAGGAGATTTTATCTACTAAAATATGTGTACATAAAAATATGGTTTATATGACTAATTGAATATGTGAGTGGAAAGTGTTCTTATTTTTTTTCCTGTTCTGAATGTAGTGTTTTTAGTGTAATGTAGTAATGTAGTAATTTTAGTGTTTAATGTAATGTTTAATTGTTAATTAGTGTTTAATTCAGTAATGTAAATGTACTGTTTTTTTTAAATACCTGTCATTCACACATGGCTTCACTTACACAGCTAAGCACAGTCTTAGCTAACATGCCCCAAACATGAACAGAAAAGTGTTCATCACATAAAAGTCTAAAAGAAGCTGTCAACCAACAATGGGTGAGGTTTTAGACTCTTGGCTTGTCTAAGTTTCACTGGTACTGGCTCAGGTGTGATTGACATGACGTTCCTGGTTTCCACTGGTGTGACTTATGATTGAGTTATATACTTAAAACTAGTTATAAATTTTTTTTGTTTTGTTCATATATTAATTTTTTAAACAGAAAATCTGTCAGCTCTGTTGTAGACAAATTGGGTCTAATACACACAGTTAACAAAGGTAACACAATTTTAAACCTTGTCTTCCCTGAAAGGACATCTGTCTCTTCATCCATTAATTCAACTTTAAGACTAGTAAGATATAGACGTTTTGTTTTGGAAAAAAATCAACACATTTAACTGAGAAGTTGCCAAGACGTGTGCATTTTCTCTAAACATAGCTTTAACAATGAATGAAATTCTGTAATATTTCATGTAGAAAGAGTACCAGTTAGGCTTATCAGCTTCTGATCAATTTGTTAACAATAAAACTCATACAATGATTATTTTAAAAGCAAAAACTTTAACAAATATACCTTAATTTATGTGCAGAATAAATTAAGGTGTCCTTCGCTGATGTTTGTCATTTGTAAATATCAAAACACTGAACTTCAAAAACAACCAATATAATAAAATATACATTTATATTATTTTACATATATATCAAAGATAGACAGCAATGCTGTTTCAACTCCCCAGCACAAGTCTTTGCTCTTTGTGTTTTTTCTCAGTAAATCCAGCATACCATACTGTTTAGTTGTGTAGGAAGTCTAGCCTGTTTAAGGTTTCGTAGCAAGAACAGCCTTTGTTGTGCTTTCTTCACCAGGTGGGCGGTGAAGGACCATGTGAAATCTTTTGTCATGTAAACTCCAAGGAACGTGATATTGTTCACACTCTCCATTTATATCCAGAAGAGGAAGGGGTGGTTTTCCAAAAATCTACAGTAATCTCATTTAATCATTTCTATTCAGTGAATTCAGTCTATTCAAAGCTCTAGTAAATTAGTAGTTTAATGTAGCTGTAAAGGTTAGGTGAAATGGGCCACAAATTTGGCAAATATCTATTCACATATGCATTTGAATATGTTCTGCTCATATATTTATATTTATAATATATATATATATATATATATATATATATATATATATATATATATATATATATTTGGAATCCTAAATTCCAGTTCATTGCAAACAGTTAAAAAAAATTAAAACATTTAAAATAATTACAGTAATATCAGAAAGATGACATACATACAATTCTACTTTAAATTTATTTTATTGAACAGCCGTTGTCTCTATTTTCTGTATAGGTTTAAATATAATATTTTTGTGAATGTGTTGAGTAAATGAATTTGTGTAGGTCTATGTGGATTTTGTGTTCAATATAAAGTGTTTAAAAAAGAAGTAAGGAATAACACACCACAGACCAAATTTTAAAATATGGAGAGAAAAAAAACAATAGAATCTAATAAACAATAGAACAACAACACAATAGTATAACAATAGAATCTGATGAAAACGGTTCATTAAAACAATTTGTATTCACCAAAAATTGATATAGAAATAACAGTATTTAACAATAAATGATATAGAAATAACAGATATTGAAACAGTAATGAACGAGAATAGGAATATACAGGAATAATATATCAAAATATATCTTATACCTGCTAACTTCTAATTATAATATTACATAATTACATTTTATCTTGCTATAGCAGATATTGAGCGGAAAAATGCATGATTTTAATTGATGGTACATAAAAAGTAAGGAAAGTGCTTATTTGACAAACATATAATCATCTGTGCTGTAGCTATCTAAATAAGTATTTGGAGCTGGCAGAAATATTTCAAGCCCCAAATCCACCTCTAGCTAAGCTTTACATGGATGTTTACTAGCAGAGTTTTTAGGCAATGTGGGCGTAGATTTTTAAATCTGAATCTTTTAAAAAGTGACACCTCGGGTGTGCACTTAGAGAGGGCTGTTTATGTACAGACTACGGGAGTTGTGAGTCACGTGGCACACCTGAGTCCTGTTCTCTAGTTGTCTCACTTCTAGATACTTGACCTTTTCACTCTTACTCACTGAATGTTACTGAATGACTACTACGCCTATGGTACAAGTCCAAAGATAAAGGTCAAAATTGCCAATGCCAAGATTGTTACACAATGTTTGAAAGTTTTGACACCACACAATCTTCACAATAGATTTAAAGTGCATTTTTTCCAGAAGTATGTGAACCTTGTGACCATGACCCCCATATGTAGGCCATCCCCATAACTGCTGTCAGAATTGTCCAGAATGTCTATGCATTCTGTAGAATTAAGATTCCCCATTCACAGGAACCAAGAGGCCCAAGCATGTTTCATCATGACAATGTCTCTGGGCACAAAACAAGGCCCATGAAGACATGGTTTGCCAAATTTGATGAGGAAGAACTTTCCATAACTGTCCTGACCTCAAACCCACTGAACACCATTCAGATTGATTATAATGCTGACTGTGACCTAGGCCTCCTCGGTTGACATCCAAGTCTGACCTCATTAATTAATGCTCTGGTGGCTGAATGAGCAAATCATCCCCACAGCCATGCTCCAAACTCTAGTGGAAAGTCTTCCCAGAAGATCAGAGGTTATTAAAACGGGACCAAATTGGTGTCAGTGCCCATGGTTCTGGAATAGGGCCATTTAGGGTTATATATTATGATATATAGATGTGCAAGCCGTATTGATGATCGTTCTTTGCTTGTTCCAACAGGAAATACATTAATAAACTGATCTGGCATCAGCAATTTGATGGTAAGAAGTACGGTTTCCAAAGACTCCAGTGACCTCTAGTGGCAAATCTAATGAAGAGTGTGACATGAACAAATATTATATTGTACCTGCTACTCTTTTTGGAGTTGCTTTTGCATGTTACTGTGCTTGTGTATATCTTTCAAGATAGATCTAATGAGTTGTTTGGACATGAAAAGATAATAAATGATTAGTGTTGCACTTTTGACAAGCACATAACCCTCTTACGATAAGTGATAATCAGAGATCATGGCCTTAATAGTTTTTAAATAAGTGTCAGCTTTTGCCAAGCACAAAGTATTTGGAGTAGTCCTGTAAAATATGCATCAGGTATATAGTTTGGTATAGAATGTTAATTGGATATAACAGTAACTAAAGACTATAAGTCTTCAACTAGCAGAAATGACCAATGAATTGATGGTAGTGGGGGTGAAGTGGTTGCTAAAGTCAGTAAAATAAAAAAGATCATAAAAGGAAAGCATTCACATTTTTTATTATTTAAGTCATCTCTCTGTCTTGATTAGTGAGTTAGGACAGTTTGTTGAAAAAAAATGCAAAACAAAACAAAAAAACAAAGATAACAAAAACAGAACATTAAAAGACAACTGGATGTAATATATGTATATGAGAAATATGTTCTCTACTTCAAGTTCAAAATAGAAGCCTCGTATCCTCAACCTTGGTGCTACTCAAATGTGGTCAATACAACCATTTAAAATTGATCCATCTTATTAAAAGTAATTAACTAATCTTTATTGGTTGCATTTTAAATGTCATAATTTGCTGCATATCAGTACCTTTTTAGAAAAAAATGAAAATGTCTGAGTATTTTTCACCATAAATTATTAAACTTTGCTGAGCTGCTACAGTGGGGACTGACCTCAGTTAATATTTTGACACCCATAAAAGTCCTAAACTAAAAACAAAGATGCATGACTAATTCAACGGTGTGATGGCCTGACCGATAGGTTTGTTTGCAGTCACTGCTGCAAAGTTCAAACAGGACCTTCAACATTCCCCTACACCAAAGAGCAGTAAAATGGTCACTAGCTACAGATTGATTGATTTAAAACTCATTCAGTTAATAATGAAAATTAACAGTCAAGTGTTCAAATTGCATTTTGTTATTCACTTTTCCCCAATAATGAAATAATCTCTTTTTAAACACCAACTTACAAATGTGCAAAAAGTACAAAATCAAAGGTTATCATATATTCACTAAAAATTTGAATAGTCACTGTTTACAGTTTTCTGACCATTACTAGTTGTAGTTTACCAGAGAACTATATTCAACAAGCTTAAATCCGTGGTTTGTTGTATATAAGAAAATCAGAGAGGTCGTGCCATGTGTTGCTGTCGTGGTAGAGGTAGGTCATGGAGGATTGGAGTGACGGCTGCAGTGTGTGAGGATGGTACTCAAATAGCCAGAGTACGATGCCCCACACCAACGTGGCAAACAGTGGGAAAGGGTCTCTTTTGGGCTTCGGGATGTAGCCCTTTTCCACAGACAGGCGACATAAGGCAAACAGAATTCTAGATAGCAAGTACATGTTTATCTAGGGAACAGAAGATAAGAGTAGCACTGTGTTAGATATATTTTAAGAGACCATACTGTACAAAGAACCTATATACAAATCAGTCAAGGAAATGAACTACTGCATTAAACTAACATTTATATTCTTTTCACATCAAATGTGCAGATCTATTGATATGCAAAGTGGGTAACTTACCTGGCTGTTTATATTGTTATTGTCCCCGAATACCAGCCAACCTCCAAGACAAGCAGCCAAGAATGAGTGAGACTGAAGACTCTTTCCCTGAATGCACTTCTGAAGTGCCAACAATCCTTTATATGAAAATACGAAGTAGGCTAGGTTCCTTGAGTGTGTATATGTGGCCTGGGCTATAGCTTTCAGCTTGGACTGGAGGCTAGAATGCAAAGACAGAACACACACGTACACAAAAGTGATAGTTCTGGATGAACAAAGGTATCGGTTTTACCTATTCCACACAAGAAAATTACAAGCTCTGCAAAAAAAGATAACTGCAAAGCATTTTTATTCAAGAGGCTAATTTATCTATAGTAGTAGGTAAATATCCATAGTAGTCTATATATCTATAGTCTCAGATATCTATAGTAGTCTGCTTTACCTGCCACTTCTGAAAAGAAACGTCATCACCAGTGCATGTGGAGCGCGGATCTTAGCACCGTACCTGTAATAAGATTAATGGCAATCAGAGCATTATTAAGACTAGATTTAAAATAATATAGTACTCCTCTTTTTTTTTTTTTTGTAAAAACCTCTCAACATATTAGTATGCTATTTTGAACAGAGCCATGTGCTGGTATAAGTAAATAGCTGCCAGATAGAAAAAGTTTATGAAACACTTATATTAAACCCCACTGAGAGCAGACGAATAATTTTCATTGGTATCAGAATAACAGACTGGCCATTATCATCACTGGATCGAAAGGAAAATCAGTGCTATCGTCCAACCCTATTGTGCAGTTTATCAAATAATCACCATTAACTGCATTTTACAAAAATTTAATACAGCTTGCATTATAATACCAAAATAGCATAAATCGTTAAGAAGAAGTAGGAGAAGAAGACGACGAAGATGATGAAGAAGAAGGAGGAGGAGGAGGTGAAGAAACTTCGAATTTCCATTGTGGTCCATAATAGGGTGAATTTAAAGTGGCCAACTATAAGGAGCAGTAGCATACTCAGTGTGTGATGTGTATTACAGCAGTAGCATACTCGGTGTGTGATGTGTATTACAGCAGTAGCGTACTCAGTGTGTGATGTGTATTACAGCAGTAGCGTACTCGGTGTGTGATGTGTATTACAGCAGTACTGTACTCAGTGTGTGATGTGTATTACAGCAGTAGCGTACTCGGTGTGTGATGTGTATTACAGCAGTAGCGTACTCGGTGTGTGATGTGTATTACAGCAGTAGCGTACTCGGTGTGTGATGTGTATTACAGCAGTAGCGTACTCGGTGTGTGATGTGTATTACAGCAGTAGCGTACTCAGTGTGTGATGTGTATTACAGCAGTAGCGTACTCAGTGTGTGATGTGTATTACAGCAGTAGCGTACTCAGTGTGTGATGTGTATTACAGCAGTAGCGTACTCAGTGTGTGATGTGTATTACAGCAGTAGCGTACTCAGTGTGTGATGTGTATTACAGCAGTAGCGTACTCAGTGTGTGATGTGTATTACAGCAGTAGCGTACTCAGTGTGTGATGTGTATTACAGCAGTAGCGTACTCAGTGTGTGATGTGTATTACAGCAGTAGCGTACTCAGTGTGTGATGTGTATTACAGCAGTACTGTACTCAGTGTGTGATGTGTATTACAGCAGTACTGTACTCAGTGTGTGATGTGTATTACAGCAGTAGTGTACTCAGTGTGTGATGTGTATTACAGCAGTAGTGTACTCAGTGTGTGATGTGTATTACAGCAGTAGCGTACTCAGTGTGTGATGTGTATTACAGCAGTAGCGTACTCAGTGTGTGATGTGTATTACAGCAGTACTGTACTCAGTGTGTGATGTGTATTACAGCAGTAGCGTACTCAGTGTGTGATGTGTATTACAGCAGTAGCGTACTCAGTGTGTGATGTGTATTACAGCAGTAGCGTACTCAGTGTGTGATGTGTATTACAGCAGTAGTGTACTCAGTGTGTGATGTGTATTACAGCAGTAGCGTACTCAGTGTGTGATGTGTATTACAGCAGTAGCGTACTCAGTGTGTGATGTGTATTACAGCAGTAGCGTACTCAGTGTGTGATGTGTATTACAGCAGTACTGTACTCAGTGTGTGATGTGTATTACAGCAGTAGTGTACTCAGTGTGTGATGTGTATTACAGCAGTACTGTACTCAGTGTGTGATGTGTATTACAGCAGTACTGTACTCAGTGTGTGATGTGTATTACAGCAGTAGTGTACTCAGTGTGTGATGTGTATTACAGCAGTAGTGTACTCAGTGTGTGATGTGTATTACAGCAGTAGCGTACTGTGTGTGATGTACACAGTGATAACATACTGACACGCGCATGCGCACTGTCTCTCACTTCAACCTGTAATGAATGAGCTGGTTACTCTGACCTGTGCCCTATTCAGTAAATTAGCACGAAGGTTGTACAAGTTACCAGAAAAATCCAGTGCTTTTTTAAATCAACAGACATTGCAATTTGTCTGAGATTGTCGCAAACAATTTATAAAGCTGTTAAAAATCACGAAAGCTCTGATAACGTAAATATAAGAAAATAACAAAGCAAAATATTTACAACCAAACTCTTTTAAGGAACAAAAACCACTCACACGGCGCCATTCCTGAATCCTTTAAGCACAGCAAGGACGGCTTTGTATTTTTCCTGCTGGAGTAAAGTGTTTATTGTATAAAGCAGAGTTTTCAACACATCAGACCCTGCCATAGCTGAGTGTTGGGGATGGTTAATGCGGTAACAAAGTCACACGAGCACAGCGCGGGCGAGTCCACCAGAAACATAAGTTGGTAAAAAGGTTCCGCATTTATGCAACAGTGAGTGAAACCAGAAATGGACGAACATCGCTTGTGATCCAGAGTAATAATAATATTTAAGAAAAAAGAGATTTAAGAAATAAAAAGCCTAAATTGATGAAAAGTCTGTAAAGAGAAGATAATCACATTTTAACAGAAAATCAATTAAAAAAAATTAAACAATAGTAATAAAAATTAAACAACAACAACAACAACAACAATAATAATAATAATAATAATAATAATACTTTCCTTAAAATGTAACTTTCTTTATATCTTACCATGATCATAGGCTTAATTAATGAAAGAATTCATTAATTTACTTTATCCAGGTCACTATGCATCCAGAGCCCATCACAAGAACACTACATGCACAAGATGGGAATGCACACTGGATAGGACCTAGGAAAAAAATTAGACTAGCAAATTCAACTCACTGTGTGTTTTGGGGAGGTGGGAGAAAAACAGGAGAATTCAGAGGAAACTCACATGCACAGGAGGAGAAGATATGAAATTATGTATAATTTCCAAATTCAAATTTTTAATAAGATAGTCCTTCAAAATCTTGATTGTTTTTGGTCTGTGATTATGGTTTTACAACCTTTAGATTGATAGACAGACAAACAGACAGACAGACAGACAGACAGACAGATAGACAGACAGACAGACAGACAGACAGATAGACAGATAGATAGATAGATAGATAGATAGATAGATAGATAGATAGATAGATAGATAGATAGATAGATAGATAGATAGATAGATAGATAGATTTTATTTATTATCTTAATTATTACCATATTTAACTGGCAGCATTCCTGTTAAGAAAACCTTCCAGTTTTCACTGACTTTCAAGCTGAACGACTGAAAGACTGAACCCAAAGTGCATAAAGAAGTTTGTGTAAGGTGGATGAGGAAGTGTGATGGTTTGGGGGGTGTTTTCTGCAGAGAGGTGGGCTTCTTGAATACAAATTATTATTAGAACCTCCTTTGGCAACATGTGGTTCCTCCTCTGTGAGCATCTCCCAATCAGCCTGCAATTTTCATGTAAGATGATGCCCACTGTCACACTGCAAAATGGGTAAAGCAGTTCCTTGAAGCTAAGAACAGTAAAACAATGAAACAGCCAGCCCAGAGTCCTGAGCTACACCTGATTGGAAATCTTTGGCAACAAAGTTATTACTAATAAACCACTACACTAGACTGGAAGAAGAGTGAAACATGATCACACTTGAACAGTGTGAAAAACTGTGTTTGTGTCCGCAGATGTTCTGAAGTCATTTAAAGCAAGGGCCTCTACCCTTCCAAATAATTATTGACAATTTTAGCCCTCAAAAATTTTAGCTGTCATCTTATTTTGTGCTACAGTGGTAACTGTTGTCTTATTTTGCTTACTGTGTAATCCACAACTTAAAGAATTTTGTTTAAGTGCCTTGGTTATTGTGCAAAACATGTTAAAAGAAAAGTAACATAACGTAATATTTCAGGCTCAGGCTTGCTCATTAGAGTCTAATATTATTCTTGAACTTTTTGTACTATATTTCTTATGTTCTATAAAGCTTTGAGACAATGTCCATTGTTATGCAAATAAAATTGAATTGAATTATATAGTATGTATATATAAATTCTGCTACAAAGTCTTGCTTTGAGTCAATTGTTTGCTCCATATATTTGAAATAAAACTTTCCCTTGATGATAATAAACAGTTGGGAAATGTCACCATGTTGTGAATCTGGTTCTAGTGGAATAGAACAAACACTATTTCAATTCAGAACTAGTGAGCATTGGCTTAATTTTGTATGTGCTCTTCTTTTCCTTGGAGTGCATTTTGTTTCTCTTTAAACTTTTAAAGTATGGCTGAACTAGCGAGCTATGTAACGAGTTATGTCAGCCATGGTATTATATGTTGTTCCTGCCTTCATGGTCTTATGCTGAATAACTGCATGATCTTTTTTCTCAGCAATGAATCTGTAGGATGATTAAGTTTTTTGATTAGGTTGGGAAAACATCATCCCCAGCTGCCTTTTCATCTGAGTCTGGTGCCAAGCTCAGGTCTGTAATAGCTGCCGACGATGCAGCTGAGCTAGTCACATTATCTGGAAGATGTCCAATAGCTACATGAATTACAGACTGTCATGATTAACACAGGACATTGATAAATGTGCATGACAAGGACAATTTGTAGGTAGGCACTCAGAGCAAAATAAATTGAATTCAGTTCACTTCGATTTTATTTGTATAGCTTTTTTTTTTTTAAACAGACGTTGTCAGCAGCTTTACAGAAATCTGGGTGTGGGTCTCTAATGAGCAATCTGAGGCCCACATCTTGGCAAGAGAAAAAAGGAAAACAAGACTCCTTTACAATCTGTTCTATTTAGAGGCAGTTTAATATAAAAATGTCTGCTACAGTTTTTCAAACCCAGAATATGTATGCAAAACTATTCTATGGTGTATATATATATATATATATATATATATATATATATATATATATATATATATATATATATATTATACCCTTAATTATTCATGCTTTTGTGACATGTATAAGCTTTTCATGCTTATATAAGAAGAATATTTTACAGGAGAAACTGTATGTGCTAAATTCTACACTTGTACTACTACTGTGAGTTGTTCTTACCCCCTATAGACCTGCCTAATTGATACTGATACTATTACTGGATTTTTTCTGCTTTTTCACCTTCTAGCTGTATACAATCTCACCTTCATGAACTGGTGCTTTTATTATAAAAACTATCTTTGGATCTGAGCATATAATATGATTCCTAAATGTCAACACATTTAATGCTGTTTGTTTTTCTCTGTTTGAATGTCTACTGTAATGCATACAATCATATGTGCTGTCACAAGGATGGGTTGTGTTGAGTTGAGTTCCCCAAAATGTTCTTCCATATGCAAGCTCTAGGATTTTCCCCACTGTAATTCCTGATTCCAGATTCTATTATTTTCTGTCATTTTAGATTTTTGAGTTTTTAATTTTTATTTATTTTTAAATACAATAAATTGTATTTATTCTTAAACCCCATCACGTTATTGTATCTGTATTGGTAGTGTATGTGTTGCCATCAAAACAACTATTTTCATCTCTAAGTAGTTTATGTTTCAGATACTAAGTTAAATGTGGCTTTTTCTGAACAATTTTGTATTTCAATATTGTTTAGTGGTCATAAAAACATTAACAAATGTCTCACCATTGTGTTTAGTTTTTCCTAGCAGTGCCAGAAAGGTTCTAGACAATTCTAGATCATTGGGCTCTTAAGCAGCTCTGGTTAAAACACTGGCCAAATTTATAAATGGGAAATCAAAGGGAACAAGCTCATTACAATTCAAATACTGTCTGATGATTCTGCAGTTTAAACGTTTTGTGTTTGCTAACTTTGTGCCGGAGTAAATAAGAAAGGCCATGACCAGAATTGGATAAATGAAAATGTTCTGAAACATTCAGAGAGAAATATGAGCAAGTGCCATAATATTATTATTGCCATAATATACATACTGTACAGTCCCACACTGCATGACTTCATATGTGTCAGGCATGTTATATTTCTCCTAGACACAAATCTCCTGAATGATCATGAATCAAGCGAATTTCATTATTTCCTGGGAAACTGCTTTAGGTTAGCTACTAAATCAGATGTGCTGCCTCTAATGAAAGACCATAAAAAATCCAATTTTAGTTGAAATGTCATGTAACATAACCAAATCTGAAGAATATACTGTTAATAATAATAAAAAATAGCACATAAAATATCACACTATATAGAAAGAATCCAGCACCACGAATCATCACACATCTGCAATAACCTCACGAGCCACCAGGAGTCTCCCACTGCCTCAAAAAACATTTTATTGCTTTTAATGGATATATTCAGGACCTGCCAGAACATAAATATCCAATAGGAATTTTTCATCACCTGAAAAAAATCTATCTGCTCCTGTGTACCATCTGTCAAAGCTGGAGAAAGGACTACATTTCATAAAGATAAAATCTTTTGAATGTGAAATTTGTGCTATGTTGGGTATGTCACACCTTGCTGGCTGATCAAAATTACAAGCCTTAATATGAAATTTCATATTCCTATAAG